>NC_140585.1:122197303-122297303 GCF_964204655.1 Triturus cristatus | reverse complement strand
TAAAATAAGACGAAATGAAAATGGAAGGTGTGAAATTGTCATTTTGAGATTGCATAAGAAATCAAATTCCTCTCACGTGCTATAGAATACCTAAACACTTTTGATTAAACCACTTTAGTTGTTATAATGACACCAAATTTGAAAGCCATCTGTGACTTTTCTGTTCTTACTCTGCAACAACCATGGCAATTACAAGTTAAAAAGTAAAATGTATGCAAATTTTAGAATGGAGAATGCGGGCATCAATCCCGCTACCTCTCGCATGCTAAGCGAGCGCTCTACCATTTGAGCTAATTCCCCTGTGTGCTCACTCAGCATCACATTTCAAAAGTAACGTTACTGCTGTCCACACTTTATTTTAAGTCTAATTACCCATAACATGAGTGTTCAGTTCACTCCTAACTGATGCCTTAACTACACCTAGGGGATGTTTTACACTTCAGGTTGGCATGTTTAGTACTTGAATAGGAGTGATATCACTGTATGTTAACCTAGACTCAGGCCCTACCTAATCTTGGAGATACATTTCTCATGAATGAGTAACCAAGGGAGATACAATTTTTAGGAGTTAGTGCATGTCTAATGCAAGATTAATCACCATATTATGAGAGCCAATGCAATCATCCAGCAAAAAATACTCGTTTTCGCCCAACGTGGGGCTCAAACCCACGACCCTGATATTAAGAGTCTCATGCTCTACCGACTGAGCTAGCCAGGCTCCCACTTAAATATGGTATGCAGACTCATCATTTTTTATTAAGGAAAACCGTTTCTGGATATTCCTCTGCTCTTGTTTTGCAAGGAACTTCACTTTTATACATCCTTCAGAGGAAAGAATGTCAAGTAAAATAAGACGAAATGAAAATGGAAGGTGTGAAATTTTCATTTTGAGATTGCATAAGAAATCAAATTCCTCTCACGTGCTATAGAATACCTAAACACTTTTGATTAAACCGCTTTAGTTGTTATAATGACACCAAATTTGAAAGCCATCTGTGACTTTTCTGTTCTTACTCTGCAACAACCATGGCAATTACAAGTTAAAAAGTAAAATGTATGCAAATTTTAGAATAGAGAATGCGGGCATCGATCCCGCTACCTCTCGCATGCTAAGCGAGCGCTCTACCATTTGAGCTAATTCCCCTGTGTGCTCACTCAGCATCACATTTCAAAAGTAACGTTACTGCTGTCCACACTTTATTTTAAGTCTAATTGCCCATAACATGAGTGTTCAGTTCACTCCTAACTGATGCCTGAACTACACCTAGGGGATGTTTTACACTTCAGGTTGGCATGTTTAGTACTTGAATAGGAGTGATATCACTGTATGTTAACCTAGACTCAGGCCCTACCTAATCTTGGAGATACATTTCTCATGAATGAGTAACCAAGGGAGATACAATTTTAGGAGTTAGTGCATGTCTAATGCAAGATTAATCACCATATTATGAGAGCCAATGCAATCATCCAGCAAAAAATACTCGTTTTCGCCCAACGTGGGGCTCAAACCCACGACCCTGATATTAAGAGTCTCATGCTCTACCGACTGAGCTAGCCGGGCTCCCACTTAAATATGGTATGCAGACTCATCATTTTTTATTAAGGAAAACCGTTTCTGGATATTCCTCTGCTCTTGTTTTGCAAGGAACTTCACTTTTATACATCCTTCAGAGGAAAGAATGTCAAGTAAAATAAGACGAAATGAAAATGGAAGGTGTGAAATTTTCATTTTGAGATTGCATAAGAAATCAAATTCCTCTCACGTGCTATAGAATACCTAAACACTTTTGATTAAACCACTTTAGTTGTTATAATGACACCAAATTTGAAAGCCATCTGTGACTTTTCTGTTCTTACTCTGCAACAACCATGGCAATTACAAGTTAAAAAGTAAAATGTATGCAAATTTTAGAATAGAGAATGCGGGCATCGATCCCGCTACCTCTCGCATGCTAAGCGAGCGCTCTACCATTTGAGCTAATTCCCCTGTGTGCTCACTCAGCATCACATTTCAAAAGTAACGTTACTGCTGTCCACACTTTATTTTAAGTCTAATTGCCCATAACATGAGTGTTCAGTTCACTCCTAACTGATGCCTTAACTACACCTAGGGGATGTTTTACACTTCAGGTTGGCATGTTTAGTACTTGAATAGGAGTGATATCACTGTATGTTAACCTAGACTCAGGCCCTACCTAATCTTGGAGATACATTTCTCATGAATGAGTAACCAAGGGAGATACAATTTTTAGGAGTTAGTGCATGTCTAATGCAAGATTAATCACCATATTATGAGAGCCAATGCAATCATCCAGCAAAAAATACTCGTTTTCGCCCAACGTGGGGCTCGAACCCACGACCCTGAGATTAAGAGTCTCATGCTCTACCGACTGAGCTAGCCGGGCTCCCACTTAAATATGGTATGCAGACTCATCATTTTTTATTAAGGAAAACTGTTTCTGGATATTCCTCTGCTCTTGTTTTGCAAGGAACTTCACTTTTATACATCCTTCTGTGGTAAATAAAATTCCATTACCTGGACTGAATTTGATACAGAATCATAATAAAATAGCTCAGTAAAATGAGAGGCAGAATCCGTGATATTAGAGTTTCGGAATGGGCTTTATTCCAATAATCGATTATAATCGGATGCTCCAAGTTCCATCACCACGGGGGTTCAGGAAGTGAAGTACATACTTTATTGACAAGAAGTAACTTTTATAGTACATACATTATAGTGAAGCAAATACAGTAGGCGTAACAATTGATAAGGAACTTGACGTGGTACCTGCGTAACCGAAAATGGGTGTAATAAGGAGTAAAAAGGAAACATGATTGGTTATGATGTCATGTATAGGTGGATCTATAAGATAATACTTGGCATAGATGCGCGCGCAGCAGTATGACGTGTAATTGACGTGTAACTAGGGGGTGAAGGGGACTTGACATTAGCTCTACATGTGGAGACGAAAAGTCTGGGGGGTCAGGTCAACCTAATCCCAAATCATATCTAACATCCTATGTTTAAAGAACTATGTTATCCACAAAAGAAGGACTCTCGGACAAAATCTATTCTATACTGACTGTGCGTGCGTGTACAAGCGTCTAAGTGTCTACACTGAATGCGAGGGGGTAGGAATATTCCATGGTGACAGGGCTATGAATTACTTGCATGAGGACAGAGAAGCCGGGCCTTTTGCTTGGTAACTGGAAGAATGTTTACTTAAACTACTAGGCAGGAATGCATCGGCTGAGGGGGAAGCAGATAATTCGAAGGTGAAATACAGTTCTTGGCAAAGAATAGGCTGATGTCAGGCTTCGTGAGCCGCGCAGAGAATGAGACAAAGTTCATGGTCACAGATGCAGGCTCAGACTGGAGCTTTCAGAGGCAGAAGGCAAAAGGAGTTTGATGACAGAATCAGGGCCTACTTGCCTGGACTGTAAAATGGCATAAGTGAACCATATAAAGCCGGTGGCCTTTCATATTTAGGAATGGAATATCCGGCCCATTCATGGCGGATCTGACAGAGGACATGTTGACGGTGGACGCACATGTATTTGCGTCTTCATAACTGGAACTGGAGGGAACATACATGTACTTGTGACATGCACATAGAACCGTTGGGGTCCAAGATAGGGGACATAACTGACCAGGAAAATCCACATTTCCACATTCCCTCCTTGTCCCCTCCTTGCCCTTCAAGAGATATCAATCTTCATTAATCCATCGATCTGTTCATATAGCATCATTTGTTCTTCTTTCTTCTTCCGTGATCTTGAATGAAATCTTGGTGGTGGAATACACGATGTGGCACACAGACCACAAATCGCTGGCCCACATTGTAGACATAGACAGCAACTGAATAGTATGAGAAGGCCAATACCTAGGAAGGATAAAACTCTCCATCCCCAGGCTGATATCACACTCCAAAACCAACTGGACCAAGTCCAAGTGCCTGGGTTCTGGTGTATCTGGTTTACAATCTTATGAAGGCGAGTGATGGCTTTATATACAGATGGCGAATTTTCTGGTATGAATACGCAGCAGCTTGATCCGATGACCCTACAAGCTCCGCCCCTATCAGCCAGGATGACGTCAAGGACAAGACGATTTTGAAGCACAACAATCCGCATAGCAGACTGCTCTTCTGTTAAATTGCCTAAGGCGGAAATAGTCTCATTCACTACTGCTTCAAGGGTTCTGGTTAATCTACGTATCAGCTTACTATTAGTAACAGTACCTATATAGGGAAAGATGCCTTTATTAAAATCTACATACTTGTCCCATGCCGTCTCAGTGTAATCGACAATGGGGAGATCTCTCCGCTTTCTGTTGTGTACTAAATGAATATTTCTGTAATAATCAGGAGGAGCTAGAAAAACGGGTGGCAGAAGGAATGCAATGTAGCAGGTACCATCCCAATCTGGAGGTAGACGCATATATGCAGTCTGACCACATATAAAGTAGGAGTGGCGAGAAGCTTTAAATGAAGATTTGCCTTGATCACTGAATTCTACTATAGTAGTGCATTTACTATGGCCCATATGTATGGAACCAACCTTTCTTACACACAATTCACCCTTCGCTGGGAATACTGACATGGTGGGTAAGACTAGTTCAACTTCGGATACGACATTTAGAATCATGAGATTAGGTGTAAAATTACCTAATCCATATACTTCATTTTCTAGATCAGTTCCTGTTCTTTTGGGGCGACCCTCCTTGTCAGGGTAGCAGACCTTGAGTAAAACTAGGTTCAGGTTTCCCCATATCCAATGATCTTGGTAAACTGCTGTGTCTGAGTCTATGGAATTGATTAAACTAAACCATGCTCCACAGGAGCCATTATGTGTGAATGGATGTGGAAGGAAAGGTAGGACTCCTTCATAATTCTGATAGGGAGGGAGTCGGCCACACACCCAACAATTGGTGGCATTACTAGTCTGATGGGAATGATGTAACATACTAATGAAAGTGTTATTGCGCAGCGCAAGTCTATAAGATAATTCATGCGGAGGTAAGTCACTAAAAGAATGTTCAGCAGTAACATTATAAACATGTCTAGAAATAGGGTAATATATATGCAACAACATACTCGTAATAATTACTAAAAGACTTAATAAAAACATAATTAATAATGTCCCCATACAGTGGCTACGCAGTGATTTACAATACGCCTGTCGTTTCAACATTTTCCGGGTATTTTCTCTACTCAGGTCCAAGGAATACATGTCAGAGACAATTCAACCGCTTCACCTTGGAGAGGACTTAAACAATCAAATTGCTCGACTGGTTGGGCCTAAGCTTTAGTTTGTAGTTCTCAGAGTCATTCGGTTCAACAAAGGGAAGTTTTGAATCAGTCTGTAAGGGAGTGCAGGGCACAATGTCTATATCCGAGGATAGTCCATGAAATTTCTTGATATGACTTGAATGAATCCAGCCCTTGCGGCCCTCGATCTTCACGGCTGTCCTCGTGGTCAACAGGACCAACTTGGGTGCTTTCCACCTGGGCTCCAGCTGAGTCTTTCGGTCGAAATTCCTCACAAACACAAGATCACCCGGAACAACGTCATGGGGTTTCACCTCAGTGTTGTCGGGAAAGGCTGCAGCTACCTGTGAACGACAAGATTGTAGTGCAGACATCAAGGAAGCCAAGTAATCTGTCAGCATATTACAGTCAATATCAGTTATTTTGCGTGGTATGGGCGTCCCCCACATATTCGGTGGTCTGCCGAAGATCACCTCATACGGGGATAGCCCTGTTCGTGAGTGTGCTACCATTCTCATGTAAAAGAGTGCAACGGGTAACGCTACTACCCAGTCGACACCTTTTTCTCTGCATATTTTGGACATTCTGATTTTCAGGATCTGGTTATGTCTTTCTACGAGACCTGCTGCCTCGGGGTGTCGGACACAGTGGAATTTCCACTGATATCCTAACAGAAGTGAAACGTGTTTCATTAATTCGGATGAGAACGGCTGGCCGTTATCTGAGTGAACAGCACGTGGTAAACCGTATCGTGGGAAGAATTCTCGAACCAACTGTTTGGCAGTAGTCGGGGCAGTGTAATCTGAAACCGGGTATGCCTCTGTCCAACGGGACAGAGCGCAGACAACTACAAGAACATATTTGAATCCTCGACATCGTTCCATCTGGATATAATCCATCTGGAGTACTTCAAAAGGATGATTAGGAGTATGAAATCCACCCTGTTCTACGGGAACGCTTTTTCCTGGGTTAAACTGACAACAGATCATACAGGTACGGACCTTTTGTTTCGCTGCTGCTCGTAAATGTTTATTGAACCAAATGTGTTGAATGCTGTCTAGCATAGCTTTTTCTCCTAGATGTGCTGGACTATGTATAGTGTTAATTATAACTTGGACCATTGAGTCAGGAAGGAACCATACCGACTTTTCCTTCATCATCCATCCTTGGTCCGTTTGGATCCCTCCTAATTCAGTCCATTTCTTTATTTCATCTGATGTAGCATGTGTCTGTATGTCAATTACGTCAAGAGTAGGATCTTTAACTGTCATACAATATGTCGGTGTCGGGACTATTGTCTTTGTCATGTCGGGAGTTTGAGTTTGAGCAGTCTGTTTAGCTGTTCTGTCGGCTAGATCATTGCCTTGGGAAATGATATCAGTAACCTTCGTATGAGCCTTACATTTCATAATTGATATTGCAGTGGGTAGATGTATTGCATCTAATAAGGCATGAATGAGGGGTCCGTGCTGAATGTGGGCACCGTGGGAAGTTAAATAACCTCTCTCTCGCCACAGCACGCCGAAGTCGTGTACAACTCCGAATGCATAACGTGAGTCAGTGTATATGTTGACTTTTTTATTCGTGGCTTGAATACAGGCTTGTGTCAGAGCGATGAGCTCTGCGGCTTGAGCTGACAAAGTATTTATACGATTAGTTTCAATAACTTCAGTATCTGTTGTGACTGCATAAGCGGCCACTAACTCTCCTGTACTTGTTCTCATGCATGAACCATCTACATACAATGTCAGGTCTGGATCTGACAATGGGACATCAGTTAAGTCTTGTCTGGGTTTCGTCGTTATCGTAATAACTTCAATACAGTCATGGGCTAGTGGGTCTGTTCCGATTACAGGTAGAAGTGTGGCGGGATTCAATGTGTTACAGCGTCTGATTTCTATATGTGGCTGAAACAATGTAAGTTCATACCCTGTAAGTCGTGCTATAGTCAAGTGTTGTGTTTGCGTTCTATTCACAAGAACCTCTACTGCGTGTGGTACTTGAACTGTCAATGGATGTCCTAACACTATGGCATCGCTTTGTCTGATTGCTAAAGCTGTCGCTGCTACTGATTTCAGGCATGCAGGCAAAGCCTGAGCTACGGGATCTAATGTACTAGAAAAATAAGCACATGGTTTGTGTGCTCCTGCTTGTTCCTGTGTGAGTACTGACAAGGCAGTACCTTCGGTACCTAAAACGGGTGCTTGACATAAAGCTTTCTTTAGGCTTTCAAAAGCTTGTGCGTGTTCCTGAGTCCAAGGGAGAACAGTCGGTGTGGCTGCCTCCTGTGTGGTTAACTGAATGAGTGGTTTTGCTAGAAATGCGTACTGAGGGATCCACTGCCTGCAATATGACGTGAGGCCTATGAAAGCTCGTACTTCCTTTTGTGTCTTGGGTATTGGCATGTTAGCTATTAACTGAATGCGGTCGGGTGTAAGCTGCCTTCCCTCCTTGGACAGCGAGTGTCCAAGATAAACAACTCGCTGGACACAGAATTGCAGCTTAGAAGGGGACACCTTGTGCCCCTTTTCGGCTAGAAATTGTAAAACTGTCAGTGATGCTTTTTCACATTCAGGTTCGCTTCGGGCGGTGATCAGCAGATCATCGACGTATTGAAGCAGAGCAGTGTTAACTGGCATGTGGATACTGTCGAGTTCTCGTTTCAGTGCTTGGCTATAGATGCTGGGGCTTTCTGTAAATCCTTGAGGTGCGCGTGAGAATTTAAAGCTGCGCCCATTTAAACTAAATCCGAACAAATATTGACTTTCCGGATCTATTGGGACGCTGAAAAAGGCATTCTTGAGGTCAATTACAGTAAAGAATGTTGCTTCAGAATCAATAGCTGTCAATAATGACGAGATATCTGGAACCACAGGAAATTGTGGCACAATGCATTTGTTTAACTCGCGCAGATCAATAACCAATCGATATACTGGCGGAGCTGTAGGATCTGTTCGTTTAAGAATCGGAATTATCGGTGAATTACATATATTGGAGTCTGTTTCTACAACTACTCCTTGGGCAATTAGCTCGTCAATGATTTGTAGTAAAGCCACTACAGCATCTGGTGGTAACTTGTATTGTCGCATTCGTGGTAGCACCACTCCTGCCTTGAGTGTGACTCGATATGGTGTAATATTCATGCAACCAACATCAGTAGGGCCCTGTGCCCATAGATGTGTAGGTAAAGTCTGTAGTCGGGGATCCATGTCTCTAGATACATAGTGACCTTTAAAATCACGTAAAAACAACCTTACTCCTTCCGGAGAACAACATATTATGGCTCCTAGGGCTTTCAGAGTTTTTATTCCTAGCAGGTTTTCTGGACATGATTTAGTAAGCAATAAATCTGTAGTTCGGGTCAAAGTTCCTATCGTAAGTGGAAGAGGCTGTGATACTTCATTAACAATAGGTTTTCCTGAAAAACCAAGGGAAATATTCTGAGAGCCTGAGAGGGGTGCCCCTGGAACTTCACTACGTTTTATAGTTGTTCGACTTGCCCCTGTATCGAGTAAAAATTTTCTATCTTGACCTAATAATTCACTATGTACATAAGGTCCTTCTTGATCTACAGGAATCTCAATAAGGGGTAAGTCAACTTCCCTCTCTAGGCTAGTTCATGCGTAACGCTGATACTCAGGATATTCATACTGTGCAGTCTGATACATTTGTCGTGTTGTGGTCTGTGTGGCAGCAGCAGGCAACGGTGGTGCAGCTGGCACAAACTGTATTGGCTGTTGTGCGGCTGGCATGGCCTGGGCATGCTGCATAGCTCCTTGTTCATGCTGATCTTGTCTTAATGGCCGTGATCTTTCTTGTGTTTTACCTATAGAGATATTATGTTTTAGCACTGGACAATCGTGTACGTAATGACCTGGCTTTTTACAATAATTGCATGTCCCTTTTACAGGTCCTGCTGAATCGGAATGTGTCATACCCTTTTTATGTCCTTCAGCTGGTACTGTCTGGGAAACTAGCATTTTCATTTTTGTGTCTTTCATGCGTCTGTGTTCATGTTCTTGTTCCTCTCTAATTCTATTGTGATGGTACTGTAACATTTGTAACATTTGTGTTGGAGTGTTACCTTGCCAGGTACTCTCGAATTTTAATACTCTATTCTTCACTGGGGGCAGAGCATTTTCTACTAATTTTGTTACAAACAGATGCGGGTATGATTCGCTACTTGCTTTTATGCCACTATTTATACCAAAACATTTTTCAAATCGGGCATAGTAATCACTAGTGTCTTCGTCTTGCTTCTGTTTACAGGCTGAAATTGTACCCCAATCTTCCTTTTTCGTAGTTAATAAACGTGGCAGTACCTGTACTAGTAAACCTGGTAGTGCTTTAGTTTTATCCCCAAGTCCTGCTCCTGCAGTTCGGGCCTTTTCTTCCGCTTCTAATACTGACCATTCTATCTTTTGGTCTCCTACCTCCCACTCTTTTTCCTTGAGTTTCTCATAAATGCCAGCAGGCATCAACACCTTTAATATTGTCATAATGTCGGGATAGGTATACTCTCCCATGAGTAACATGTCTTTAATTTCTCGGTGAAAACCCGCTGGATCTTTGTCATGACTGGGTACCACTTTCTTCATTTGCAACAGTTCTATTTTTGATATGGGTGTATATACAAATACGCGCCTAAACTCGTCATCCTCGCCTTTTATTGGGTGTACTTCTCGTAAGGGATTCTGTCTATCCATGTGATACGTTGTTCTTTCCTTGCCGGGCAATGAGGCATGCTCTGAGCATACAAAAAGAATATACTGCTTTCTTGATATTAGAATTTCTTTAATTAATTCAGTACCTGGACCTCTCCATTTATTCATAAGCAATTCAGTCAATATGTCAGGTAAGGGACCAGGGTCCGAATGCTGACTCCGATATAGTATAATGAGTTGTTGAATCATATAAATCCCAGCTAACCTCTGTTCATCTGGGGTGAGATTCAAAAATGTGCGTACTACTGTAGCATCACTATATTTTCCGGGACTGTCCACCCAGTGGACAGCTGCCCTGGCTAAATCTTGTTCATCCATAGAATCGAGAAAATGATAACCCCTTCGTTCTCGGAGTAGTTTGTCGGCAGTTTGGAACGAATGCTCGTTAGACCTTATATTAATTATAGGTATTTGGAAATTCTTGTTATTATCTGGACATATCGGACGTATTGAGTCAGTATGACATCTAGTCTGATCCCTATTACAAGATCTTCCTCTACCTACATAGGCTATGGTGTCCAACTGTCCTGCGGGCGGTCCTGACCCTCCTTCCTCGCTTTGTTCGAACTCGTCTGTCTGTAATCTCTCTTCGTGTATCCGTTCTATTTCTTTACGGATCTTTCGGCACATGGCTATTATACAATTTTGCTTATCGTGTCTCCCTTCTGATATATTCTGGCTCCATCTTGTAAGAATATGCATTGCATCCGGGTCTACCCCCGGTCGGTCTTGATTTCTGATCACACAGTTTATGAGGAAACGTAACAGTTCCCCCTGTATCTCTACTTTCTGGTATTCCATAGCTCTGTTAATACATTCTGGATCTCGCCCTGTCTGAACAAAATGATATATTTTATCTAGATGTGCAGTCATTCCTGGTAACTTCGCTAAATACCCTGCGGCTCGTCTGATACGTAATGATGCCAGGATCATTTCGTCCTCCTTACCGATCACCGGGTCATATCTACAATCTATAAGAAGTTCCTTAAGCGCACGTTCACTTACGAATTTGGGTGTACGTGAATGCGCTGACTCTTGAAAAACAAGTTTATTTATTCTAGGTGGCGTAAAAGTATTGGTAGCACCTCCCGTGGCCCCATCTGGGGTGTCGGGTGTGAAAGGATTCGTCGAACGTGACACAGCAACTATAGGTGTGGACACAGCTATAGAAGTACCTGTAGGGACAGATGCGGAAACAGATGTGCTTGCCGGAACTTGTGACTCGACTTGTTGCTGTAGGGATACGGGTGCTGGATCTTGGCGTTGGACCTCCCTGGTATGCGGTCTATGTGGGGCGGAATTAGCATACTCGGGAGCTACGTCATCTAAATATGAGGAAAGAAAAACATCTTCTGCGGTTCTAGGATGCCCCTTAGGATGTACCTTAATTGGAAATAATGGGGGTGGCAAGTCTTTCGGTATCTCTGGAGTAGCCTTAGGTAATCCTTCGGCTAGAAGGGGATACATACCATTCATGAGGGCATTTCTTTGTCTATCTACTTGTTCTGATTTCACTCGGATACCTTCCTCAATTAATAGATTTTCTTGAACTTTATTTGAACTTTCTTTACTCTTGTCTTCCTGTCTACGTGCTTTTTCTGTACGTCTATGAGATTCTTTACGCCATAACTCAACAGCGTCTTTCTGTGACTGTCTGACTTTCCTTTTCCATAACTCTTCCTCGACTTTCATGATGCACTCTGCATCCCAGGTCCCAGCTGCGGGCCACCTCTGACTTTCTGGTAATCCCTTGGTGTAGTCTACCCATAAATCAAGAAATAATATAGCGTCTAAGCCATGTTTGTGATACATGAAGTGCCCTGGAGTATCCCTAGGAGGAATAGGGACGGCTTCTTCAAGTACCCCTTTCCTAGTAGTGATCTGTCTTAATTTCGAAAAGAGCGGCATATTGACAACTGATCCGATACTTAATTTTGAACACACTTAATACAAAAGCACACTAATGAACAACCATTCATACCACAATATGCAAGACGTTTAACACATTAGACATTAAACATTAAACATTTTTAACCTTTAGTAAACAACAATGATGATCGTCTGCATAACTAATCACCAAGCATAATTCTTGACAATAACTAGATACTTCGGAATACTTGATATACTGCTAAACAGTACAGATACACTGCTAAAACAGTGCAGACCGGATTTGTGTACCCAAACCCGTCTTGACCGGCACAACCTATGTGCACGTCAGAAATGCCTCCCCAGTAATGGTACTCACCGGGTAGCTTCGGAAACGGAAGGCCTCGGTAACCTGAACTTGAACCGGACTGGACTCGACTCGACTCGTCGGGAACTGGACTTGACTTCGAACTGGTGGGTCTCGGTATACCTCGGATCTTGCTCTCTCAGCTAGGCTCTGGTCGGGATACTTCGCACTTCTCACCGCCTCGTCTGGGTGTTGATCGTAGTCTCAGTCGCCCCCGCTTGACCGGAGGGAGATACAGGAAATCCTGCTGGTACGCGTAATTGTCCGTCCAGCTGTGGCAGGAGACCGGGCCTACAACTCACCGCCGGCGCGTGAGATGAGAAAGTGTCCCTGTTCGGGCGCCATCATGTGGTAAATAAAATTCCTTTACCTGGACTGAATTTGATACAGAATCATAATAAAATAGCTCAGTAAAATGAGAGGCAGAATCCGTGATATTAGAGTTTCGGAATGGGCTTTATTCCAATAATCGATTATAATCGGATGCTCCAAGTTCCATCACCACGGGGGTTCAGGAAGTGAAGTACATACTTTATTGACAAGAAGTAACTTTTATAGTACATACATTATAGTGAAGCAAATACAGTAGGCGTAACAATTGATAAGGAACTTGACGTGGTACCTGCGTAACCGAAAATGGGTGTAATAAGGAGTAAAAAGGAAACATGATTGGTTATGATGTCATGTATAGGTGGATCTATAAGATAATACTTGGCATAGATGCGCGCGCAGCAGTATGACGTGTAATTGACGTGTAACTAGGGGGTGAAGGGGACTTGACATTAGCTCTACATGTGGAGACGAAAAGTCTGGGGGGTCAGGTCAACCTAATCCCAAATCATATCTAACATCCTATGTTTAAAGAACTATGTTATCCACAAAAGAAGGACTCTCGGACAAAATCTATTCTATACTGACTGTGCGTGCGTGTACAAGCGTCTAAGTGTCTACACTGAATGCGAGGGGGTAGGAATATTCCATGGTGACAGGGCTATGAATTACTTGCATGAGGACAGAGAAGCCGGGCCTTTTGCTTGGTAACTGGAAGAATGTTTACTTAAACTACTAGGCAGGAATGCATCGGCTGAGGGGGAAGCAGATAATTCGAAGGTGAAATACAGTTCTTGGCAGAGAATAGGCTGATGTCAGGCTTCGTGAGCCGCGCAGAGAATGAGACAAAGTTCATGGTCACAGATGCAGGCTCAGACTGGAGCTTTCAGAGGCAGAAGGCAAAAGGAGTTTGATGACAGAATCAGGGCCTACTTGCCTGGACTGTAAAATGGCATAAGTGAACCATATAAAGCCGGTGGCCTTTCATATTTAGGAATGGAATATCCGGCCCATTCATGGCGGATCTGACAGAGGACATGTTGACGGTGGACGCACATGTATTTGCGTCTTCATAACTGGAACTGGAGGGAACATACATGTACTTGTGACATGCACATAGAACCGTTGGGGTCCAAGATAGGGGACATAACTGACCAGGAAAATCCACATTTCCACACTTCAGAGGAAAGAATGTCAAGTAAAATAAGACGAAATGAAAATGGAAGGTGTGAAATTTTCATTTTGAGATTGCATAAGAAATCAAATTCCTCTCACGTGCTATAGAATACCTAAACACTTTTGATTAAACCACTTTAGTTGTTATAATGACACCAAATTTGAAAGCCATCTGTGACTTTTCTGTTCTTACTCTGCAACAACCATGGCAATTACAAGTTAAAAAGTAAAATGTATGCAAATTTTAGAATGGAGAATGCGGGCATCGATCCCGCTACATCTCGCATGCTAAGCGAGCGCTCTACCATTTGAGCTAATTCCCCTGTGTGCTCACTCAGCATCACATTTCAAAAGTAACGTTACTGCTGTCCACACTTTATTTTAAGTCTAATTGCCCATAACATGAGTGTTCAGTTCACTCCTAACTGATGCCTTAACTACACCTAGGGGATGTTTTACACTTCAGGTTGGCATGTTTAGTACTTGAATAGGAGTGATATCACTGTATGTTAACCTAGACTCAGGCCCTACCTAATCTTGGAGATACATTTCTCATGAATGAGTAACCAAGGGAGATACAATTTTTAGGAGTTAGTGCATGTCTAATGCAAGATTAATCACCATATTATGAGAGCCAATGCAATCATCCAGCAAAAAATACTCGTTTTCGCCCAACGTGGGGCTCAAACCCACGACCCTGATATTAAGAGTCTCATGCTCTACCGACTGAGCTAGCCGGGCTCCCACTTAAATATGGTATGCAGACTCATCATTTTTTATTAAGGAAAACCGTTTCTGGATATTCCTCTGCTCTTGTTTTGCAAGGAACTTCACTTTTATACATCCTTCAGAGGAAAGAATGTCAAGTAAAATAAGACGAAATGAAAATGGAAGGTGTGAAATTTTCATTTTGAGATTGCATAAGAAATCAAATTCCTCTCACGTGCTATAGAATACCTAAACACTTTTGATTAAACCACTTTAGTTGTTATAATGACACCAAATTTGAAAGCCATCTGTGACTTTTCTGTTCTTACTCTGCAACAACCATGGCAATTACAAGTTAAAAAGTAAAATGTATGCAAATTTTAGAATAGAGAATGCGGGCATCGATCCCGCTACATCTCGCATGCTAAGCGAGCGCTCTACCATTTGAGCTAATTCCCCTGTGTGCTCACTCAGCATCACATTTCAAAAGTAACGTTACTGCTGTCCACACTTTATTTTAAGTCTAATTGCCCATAACATGAGTGTTCAGTTCACTCCTAACTGATGCCTTAACTACACCTAGGGGATGTTTTACACTTCAGGTTGGCATGTTTAGTACTTGAATAGGAGTGATATCACTGTATGTTAACCTAGACTCAGGCCCTACCTAATCTTGGAGATACATTTCTCATGAATGAGTAACCAAGGGAGATACAATTTTTAGGAGTTAGTGCATGTCTAATGCAAGATTAATCACCATATTATGAGAGCCAATGCTATCATCCAGCAAAAAATACTGGTTTTCACCCAACGTGGGGCTCGAACCCACGACCCTGAGATTAAGAGTCTCATGCTCTACCGACTGAGCTAGCCGGGCTCCCACTTAAATATGGTATGCAGACTCATCATTTTTTATTAAGGAAAACTGTTTCTGGATATTCCTCTGCTCTTGTTTTGCAAGGAACTTCACTTTTATACATCCTTCAGAGGAAAGAATGTCAAGTAAAATAAGACGAAATGAAAATGGAAGGTGTGAAATTTTCATTTTGAGATTGCATAAGAAATCAAATTCCTCTCACGTGCTATAGAATACCTAAACACTTTTGATTAAACCACTTTAGTTGTTATAATGACACCAAATTTGAAAGCCATCTGTGACTTTTCTGTTCTTACTCTGCAACAACCATGGCAATTACAAGTTAAAAAGTAAAATGTATGCAAATTTTAGAATGGAGAATGCGGGCATCGATCCCGCTACATCTCGCATGCTAAGCGAGCGCTCTTCCATTTGAGCTAATTCCCCTGTGTGCTCACTCAGCATCACATTTCAAAAGTAACGTTACTGCTGTCCACACTTTATTTTAAGTCTAATTGCCCATAACATGAGTGTTCAGTTCACTCCTAACTGATGCCTTAACTACACCTAGGGGATGTTTTACACTTCAGGTTGGCATGTTTAGTACTTGAATAGGAGTGATATCACTGCATGTTAACCTAGACTCAGGCCCTACCTAATCTTGGAGATACATTTCTCATGAATGAGTAACCAAGGGAGATACAATTTTTAGGAGTTAGTGCATGTCTAATGCAAGATTAATCACCATATTATGAGAGCCAATGCAATCATCCAGCAAAAAATACTCGTTTTCGCCCAACGTGGGGCTCGAACCCACGACCCTGAGATTAAGAGTCTCATGCTCTACCGACTGAGCTAGCCAGGCTCCCACTTAAATATGGTATGCAGACTCATCATTTTTTATTAAGGAAAACCGTTTCTGGATATTCCTCTGCTCTTGTTTTGCAAGGAACTTCACTTTTATACATCCTTCAGAGGAAAGAATGTCAAGTAAAATAAGACGAAATGAAAATGGAAGGTGTGAAATTTTCATTTTGAGATTGCATAAGAAATCAAATTCCTCTCACGTGCTATAGAATACCTAAACACTTTTGATTAAACCACTTTAGTTGTTATAATGACACCAAATTTGAAAGCCATCTGTGACTTTTCTGTTCTTACTCTGCAACAACCATGGCAATTACAAGTTAAAAAGTAAAATGTATGCAAATTTTAGAATGGAGAATGCGGGCATCGATCCCGCTACCTCTCGCATGCTAAGCGAGCGCTCTACCATTTGAGCTAATTCCCCTGTGTGCTCACTCAGCATCACATTTCAAAAGTAACGTTACTGCTGTCCACACTTTATTTTAAGTCTAATTGCCCATAACATGAGTGTTCAGTTCACTCCTAACTGATGCCTTAACTACACCTAGGGGATGTTTTACACTTCAGGTTGGCATGTTTAGTACTTGAATAGGAGTGATATCACTGTATGTTAACCTAGACTCAGGCCCTACCTAATCTTGGAGATACATTTCTCATGAATGAGTAACCAAGGGAGATACAATTTTTAGGAGTTAGTGCATGTCTAATGCAAGATTAATCACCATATTATGAGAGCCAATGCAATCATCCAGCAAAAAACTACTTGTTTTCGCCCAACGTGAGGCTCGAACCCACGACCCTGAGAATAAGAGTCTCATGCTCTACCGACTGAGCTAGCCGGGCTCCCACTTAAATATGGTATGCAGACTCATCATTTTTTATTAAGGAAAACCGTTTCTGGATATTCCTCTGCTCTTGTTTTGCAAGGAACTTCACTTTTATACATCCTTCAGAGGAAAGAATGTCAAGTAAAATAAGACGAAATGAAAATGGAAGGTGTGAAATTTTCATTTTGAGATTGCATAAGAAATCAAATTCCTCTCACGTGCTATAGAATACCTAAACACTTTTGATTAAACCACTTTAGTTGTTATAATGACACCAAATTTGAAAGCCATCTGTGACTTTTCTGTTCTTACTCTGCAACAACCATGGCAATTACAAGTTAAAAAGTAAAATGTATGCAAATTTTAGAATGGAGAATGCGGGCATCGATCCCGCTACATCTCGCATGCTAAGCGAGCGCTCTTCCATTTGAGCTAATTCCCCTGTGTGCTCACTCAGCATCACATTTCAAAAGTAACGTTACTGCTGTCCACACTTTATTTTAAGTCTAATTGCCCATAACATGAGTGTTCAGTTCACTCCTAACTGATGCCTTAACTACACCTAGGGGATGTTTTACACTTCAGGTTGGCATGTTTAGTACTTGAATAGGAGTGATATCACTGCATGTTAACCTAGACTCAGGCCCTACCTAATCTTGGAGATACATTTCTCATGAATGAGTAACCAAGGGAGATACAATTTTTAGGAGTTAGTGCATGTCTAATGCAAGATTAATCACCATATTATGAGAGCCAATGCAATCATCCAGCAAAAAACTACTCGTTTTCGCCCAACGTGAGGCTCGAACCCACGACCCTGAGAATAAGAGTCTCATGCTCTACCGACTGAGCTAGCCGGGCTCCCACTTAAATATGGTATGCAGACTCATCATTTTTTATTAAGGAAAACCGTTTCTGGATATTCCTCTGCTCTTGTTTTGCAAGGAACTTCACTTTTATACATCCTTCAGAGGAAAGAATGTCAAGTAAAATAAGACGAAATGAAAATGGAAGGTGTGAAATTTTCATTTTGAGATTGCATAAGAAATCAAATTCCTCTCACGTGCTATAGAATACCTAAACACTTTTGATTAAACCACTTTAGTTGTCATAATGACACCAAATTTGAAAGCCATCTGTGACTTTTCTGTTCTTACTCTGCAACAACCATGGCAATTACAAGTTAAAAAGTAAAATGTATGCAAATTTTAGAATGGAGAATGCGGGCATCGATCCCGCTACCTCTCGCATGCTAAGCGAGCGCTCTACCATTTGAGCTAATTCCCCTGTGTGCTCACTCAGCATCACATTTCAAAAGTAACGTTACTGCTGTCCACACTTTATTTTAAGTCTAATTGCCCATAACATGAGTGTTCAGTTCACTCCTAACTGATGCCTTAACTACACCTAGGGGATGTTTTACACTTCAGGTTGGCATGTTTAGTACTTGAATAGGAGTGATATCACTGTATGTTAACCTAGACTCAGGCCCTACCTAATCTTGGAGATACATTTCTCATGAATGAGTAACCAAGGGAGATACAATTTTTAGGAGTTAGTGCATGTCTAATGCAAGATTAATCACCATATTATGAGAGCCAATGCTATCATCCAGCAAAAAATACTCGTTTTCGCCCAACGTGGGGCTCGAACCCACGACCCTGAGATTAAGAGTCTCATGCTCTACCGACTGAGCTAGCCGGGCTCCCACTTAAATATGGTATGCAGACTCATCATTTTTTATTAAGGAAAACCGTTTCTGGATATTCCTCTGCTCTTGTTTTGCAAGGAACTTCACTTTTATACATCCTTCAGAGGAAAGAATGTCAAGTAAAATAAGACGAAATGAAAATGGAAGGTGTGAAATTTTCATTTTGAGATTGCATAAGAAATCAAATTCCTCTCACGTGCTATAGAATACCTAAACACTTTTGATTAAACCACTTTAGTTGTTATAATGACACCAAATTTGAAAGCCATCTGTGACTTTTCTGTTCTTACTCTGCAACAACCATGGCAATTACAAGTTAAAAAGTAAAATGTATGCAAATTTTAGAATGGAGAATGCGGGCATCGATCCCGCTACATCTCGCATGCTAAGCGAGCGCTCTTCCATTTGAGCTAATTCCCCTGTGTGCTCACTCAGCATCACATTTCAAAAGTAACGTTACTGCTGTCCACACTTTATTTTAAGTCTAATTGCCCATAACATGAGTGTTCAGTTCACTCCTAACTGATGCCTTAACTACACCTAGGGGATGTTTTACACTTCAGGTTGGCATGTTTAGTACTTGAATAGGAGTGATATCACTGCATGTTAACCTAGACTCAGGCCCTACCTAATCTTGGAGATACATTTCTCATGAATGAGTAACCAAGGGAGATACAATTTTTAGGAGTTAGTGCATGTCTAATGCAAGATTAATCACCATATTATGAGAGCCAATGCAATCATCCAGCAAAAAACTACTTGTTTTCGCCCAACGTGAGGCTCGAACCCACGACCCTGAGAATAAGAGTCTCATGCTCTACCGACTGAGCTAGCCGGGCTCCCACTTAAATATGGTATGCAGACTCATCATTTTTTCTTAAGGAAAACCGTTTCTGGATATTCCTCTGCTCTTGTTTTGCAAGGAACTTCACTTTTATACATCCTTCAGAGGAAAGAATGTCAAGTAAAATAAGACGAAATGAAAATGGAAGGTGTGAAATTTTCATTTTGAGATTGCATAAGAAATCAAATTCCTCTCACGTGCTATAGAATACCTAAACACTTTTGATTAAACCACTTTAGTTGTCATAATGACACCAAATTTGAAAGCCATCTGTGACTTTTCTGTTCTTACTCTGCAACAACCATGGCAATTACAAGTTAAAAAGTAAAATGTATGCAAATTTTAGAATGGAGAATGCGGGCATCGATCCCGCTACCTCTCGCATGCTAAGCGAGCGCTCTACCATTTGAGCTAATTCCCCTGTGTGCTCACTCAGCATCACATTTCAAAAGTAACGTTACTGCTGTCCACACTTTATTTTAAGTCTAATTGCCCATAACATGAGTGTTCAGTTCACTCCTAACTGATGCCTTAACTACACCTAGGGGATGTTTTACACTTCAGGTTGGCATGTTTAGTACTTGAATAGGAGTGATATCACTGTATGTTAACCTAGACTCAGGCCCTACCTAATCTTGGAGATACATTTCTCATGAATGAGTAACCAAGGGAGATACAATTTTTAGGAGTTAGTGCATGTCTAATGCAAGATTAATCACCATATTATGAGAGCCAATGCTATCATCCAGCAAAAAATACTCGTTTTCGCCCAACGTGGGGCTCGAACCCACGACCCTGAGATTAAGAGTCTCATGCTCTACCGACTGAGCTAGCCGGGCTCCCACTTAAATATGGTATGCAGACTCATCATTTTTTATTAAGGAAAACTGTTTCTGGATATTCCTCTGCTCTTGTTTTGCAAGGAACTTCACTTTTATACATCCTTCAGAGGAAAGAATGTCAAGTAAAATAAGACGAAATGAAAATGGAAGGTGTGAAATTTTCATTTTGAGATTGCATAAGAAATCAAATTCCTCTCACGTGCTATAGAATACCTAAACACTTTTGATTAAACCACTTTAGTTGTTATAATGACACCAAATTTGAAAGCCATCTGTGACTTTTCTGTTCTTACTCTGCAACAACCATGGCAATTACAAGTTAAAAAGTAAAATGTATGCAAATTTTAGAATGGAGAATGCGGGCATCGATCCCGCTACCTCTCGCATGCTAAGCGAGCGCTCTACCATTTGTGCTAATTCCCCTGTGTGCTCATTCAGCATCACATTTCAAAAGTAACGTTACTGCTGTCCACACTTTATTTTAAGTCTAATTGCCCATAACATGAGTGTTCAGTTCACTCCTAACTGATGCCTTAACTACACCTAGGGGATGTTTTACACTTCAGGTTGGCATGTTTAGTACTTGAATAGGAGTGATATCACTGTATGTTAACCTAGACTCAGGCCCTACCTAATCTTGGAGATACATTTCTCATGAATGAGTAACCAAGGGAGATACAATTTTTAGGAGTTAGTGCATGTCTAATGCAAGATTAATCACCATATTATGAGAGCCAATGCAATCATCCAGCAAAAAATACTCGTTTTCGCCCAACGTGGGGCTCGAACCCACGACCCTGAGATTAAGAGTCTCATGCTCTACCGACTGAGCTAGCCGGGCTCCCACTTAAATATGGTATGCAGACTCATCATTTTTTATTAAGGAAAACTGTTTCTGGATATTCCTCTGCTCTTGTTTTGCAAGGAACTTCACTTTTATACATCCTTCAGAGGAAAGAATGTCAAGTAAAATAAGACGAAATGAAAATGGAAGGTGTGAAATTTTCATTTTGAGATTGCATAAGAAATCAAATTCCTCTCACGTGCTATAGAATACCTAAACACTTTTGATTAAACCACTTTATTTGTTATAATGACACCAAATTTGAAAGCCATCTGTGACTTTTCTGTTCTTACTCTGCAACAACCATGGCAATTACAAGTTAAAAAGTAAAATGTATGCAAATTTTAGAATGGAGAATGCGGGCATCGATCTCGCTACATCTCGCATGCTAAGCGAGCGCTCTACCATTTGAGCTAATTCCCCTGTGTGCTCACTCAGCATCACATTTCAAAAGTAACGTTACTGCTGTCCACACTTTATTTTAAGTCTAATTGCCCATAACATGAGTGTTCAGTTCACTCCTAACTGATGCCTTAACTACACCTAGGGGATGTTTTACACTTCAGGTTGGCATGTTTAGTACTTGAATAGGAGTGATATCACTGTATGTTAACCTAGACTCAGGCCCTACCTAATCTTGGAGATACATTTCTCATGAATGAGTAACCAAGGGAGATACAATTTTTAGGAGTTAGTGCATGTCTAATGCAAGATTAATCACCATATTATGAGAGCCAATGCAATCATCCAGCAAAAAATACTCGTTTTCGCCCAACGTGGGGCTCAAACCCACGACCCTGATATTAAGAGTCTCATGCTCTACCGACTGAGCTAGCCGGGCTCCCACTTAAATATGGTATGCAGACTCATCATTTTTTATTAAGGAAAACCGTTTCTGGATATTCCTCTGCTCTTGTTTTGCAAGGAACTTCACTTTTATACATCCTTCAGAGGAAAGAATGTCAAGTAAAATAAGACGAAATGAAAATGGAAGGTGTGAAATTTTCATTTTGAGATTGCATAAGAAATCAAATTCCTCTCACGTATTATAGAATACCTAAACACTTTTGATTAAACCACTTTAGTTGTTATAATGACACCAAATTTGAAAGCCATCTGTGACTTTTCTGTTCTTACTCTGCAACAACCATGGCAATTACAAGTTAAAAAGTAAAATGTATGCAAATTTTAGAATAGAGAATGCGGGCATCGATCCCGCTACCTCTCGCATGCTAAGCGAGCGCTCTACCATTTGAGCTAATTCCCCTGTGTGCTCACTCAGCATCACATTTCAAAAGTAACGTTACTGCTGTCCACACTTTATTTTAAGTCTAATTGCCCATAACATGAGTGTTCAGTTCACTCCTAACTGATGCCTTAACTACACCTAGGGGATGTTTTACACTTCAGGTTGGCATGTTTAGTACTTGAATAGGAGTGATATCACTGTATGTTAACCTAGACTCAGGCCCTACCTAATCTTGGAGATACATTTCTCATGAATGAGTAACCAAGGGAGATACAATTTTTAGGAGTTAGTGCATGTCTAATGCAAGATTAATCACCATATTATGAGAGCCAATGCTATCATCCAGCAAAAAATACTGGTTTTCGCCCAACGTGGGGCTCGAACCCACGACCCTGAGATTAAGAGTCTCATGCTCTACCGACTGAGCTAGCCGGGCTCCTTAAATATGGTATGCAGACTCATCATTTTTTATTAAGGAAAACTGTTTCTGGATATTCCTCTGCTCTTGTTTTGCAAGGAACTTCACTTTTATACATCCTTCAGAGGAAAGAATGTCAAGTAAAATAAGACGAAATGAAAATGGAAGGTGTGAAATTTTCATTTTGAGATTGCATAAGAAATCAAATTCCTCTCACGTGCTATAGAATACCTAAACACTTTTGATTAAACCACTTTAGTTGTTATAATGACACCAAATTTGAAAGCCATCTGTGACTTTTCTGTTCTTACTCTGCAACAACCATGGCAATTACAAGTTAAAAAGTAAAATGTATGCAAATTTTAGAATGGAGAATGCGGGCATCGATCCCGCTACCTCTCGCATGCTAAGCGAGCGCTCTACCATTTGAGCTAATTCCCCTGTGTGCTCACTCAGCATCACATTTCAAAAGTAACGTTACTGCTGTCCACACTTTATTTTAAGTCTAATTGCCCATAACATGAGTGTTCAGTTCACTCCTAACTGATGCCTTAACTACACCTAGGGGATGTTTTACACTTCAGGTTGGCATGTTTAGTACTTGAATAGGAGTGATATCACTGTATGTTAACCTAGACTCAGGCCCTACCTAATCTTGGAGATACATTTCTCATGAATGAGTAACCAAGGGAGATACAATTTTTAGGAGTTAGTGCATGTCTAATGCAAGATTAATCACCATATTATGAGAGCCAATGCAATCATCCAGCAAAAAACTACTCGTTTTCGGCCAACGAGAGGCTCGAACCCACGACCCTGAGAATAAGAGTCTCATGCTCTACCGACTGAGCTAGCCGGGCTCCCACTTAAATATGGTATGCAGACTCATCATTTTTTATTAAGGAAAACCGTTTCTGGATATTCCTCTGCTCTTGTTTTGCAAGGAACTTCACTTTTATACATCCTTCAGAGGAAAGAATGTCAAGTAAAATAAGACGAAATGAAAATGGAAGGTGTGAAATTTTCATTTTGAGATTGCATAAGAAATCAAATTCCTCTCACGTGCTATAGAATACCTAAACACTTTTGATTAAACCACTTTAGTTGTTATAATGACACCAAATTTGAAAGCCATCTGTGACTTTTCTGTTCTTACTCTGCAACAACCATGGCAATTACAAGTTAAAAAGTAAAATGTATGCAAATTTTAGAATGGAGAATGCGGGCATCGATCCCGCTACCTCTCGCATGCTAAGCGAGCGCTCTACCATTTGTGCTAATTCCCCTGTGTGCTCATTCAGCATCACATTTCAAAAGTAACGTTACTGCTGTCCACACTTTATTTTAAGTCTAATTGCCCATAACATGAGTGTTCAGTTCACTCCTAACTGATGCCTTAACTACACCTAGGGGATGTTTTACACTTCAGGTTGGCATGTTTAGTACTTGAATAGGAGTGATATCACTGTATGTTAACCTAGACTCAGGCCCTACCTAATCTTGGAGATACATTTCTCATGAATGAGTAACCAAGGGAGATACAATTTTTAGGAG
Organism: Triturus cristatus; assembly: GCF_964204655.1. Classification (NCBI taxonomy): domain Eukaryota; kingdom Metazoa; phylum Chordata; class Amphibia; order Caudata; family Salamandridae; genus Triturus; species Triturus cristatus. The sequence continues at coordinate 122,272,850 of NC_140585.1, read as the reverse complement.
TTAGTGCATGTCAAATGCAAGATTAATCACCATATTATGAGAGCCAATGCAATCATCCAGCAAAAAATACTCGTTTTCGCCCAACGTGGGGCTCGAACCCACGACCCTGAGATTAAGAGTCTCATGCTCTACCGACTGAGCTAGCCGGGCTCCCACTTAAATATGGTATGCAGACTCATCATTTTTTATTAAGGAAAACTGTTTCTGGATATTCCTCTGCTCTTGTTTTGCAAGAAACTTCACTTTTATACATCCTTCAGAGGAAAGAATGTCAAGTAAAATAGGACGAAATGAAAATGGAAGGTGTGAAATTTTCATTTTGAGATTGCATAAGAAATCAAATTCCTCTCACGTGCTATAGAATACCTAAACACTTTTGATTAAACCACTTTAGTTGTTATAATGACACCAAATTTGAAAGCCATCTGTGACTTTTCTGTTCTTACTCTGCAACAACCATGGCAATTACAAGTTAAAAAGTAAAATGTATGCAAATTTTAGAATGTAGAATGCGGGCATCGATCCCGCTACCTCTCGCATGCTAAGCGAGCGCTCTACCATTTGAGCTAATTCCCCTGTGTGCTCACTCAGCATCACATTTCAAAAGTAACGTTACTGCTGTCCACACTTTATTTTAAGTCTAATTGCCCATAACATGAGTGTTCAGTTCACTCCTAACTGATGCCTTAACTACACCTAGGGGATGTTTTACACTTCAGGTTGGCATGTTTAGTACTTGAATAGGAGTGATATCACTGTATGTTAACCTAGACTCAGGCCCTACCTAATCTTGGAGATACATTTCTCATGAATGAGTAACCAAGGGAGATACAATTTTTAGGAGTTAGTGCATGTCTAATGCAAGATTAATCACCATATTATGAGAGCCAATGCTATCATCCAGCAAAAAATACTGGTTTTCGCCCAACGTGGGGCTCGAACCCACGACCCTGAGATTAAGAGTCTCATGCTCTACCGACTGAGCTAGCCGGGCTCCTTAAATATGGTATGCAGACTCATCATTTTTTATTAAGGAAAACTGTTTCTGGATATTCCTCTGCTCTTGTTTTGCAAGGAACTTCACTTTTATACATCCTTCAGAGGAAAGAATGTCAAGTAAAATAAGACGAAATGAAAATGGAAGGTGTGAAATTTTCATTTTGAGATTGCATAAGAAATCAAATTCCTCTCACGTGCTATAGAATACCTAAACACTTTTGATTAAACCACTTTAGTTGTTATAATGACACCAAATTTGAAAGCCATCTGTGACTTTTCTGTTCTTACTCTGCAACAACCATGGCAATTACAAGTTAAAAAGTAAAATGTATGCAAATTTTAGAATGGAGAATGCGGGCATCGATCCCGCTACCTCTCGCATGCTAAGCGAGCGCTCTACCATTTGAGCTAATTCCCCTGTGTGCTCACTCAGCATCACATTTCAAAAGTAACGTTACTGCTGTCCACACTTTATTTTAAGTCTAATTGCCCATAACATGAGTGTTCAGTTCACTCCTAACTGATGCCTTAACTACACCTAGGGGATGTTTTACACTTCAGGTTGGCATGTTTAGTACTTGAATAGGAGTGATATCACTGTATGTTAACCTAGACTCAGGCCCTACCTAATCTTGGAGATACATTTCTCATGAATGAGTAACCAAGGGAGATACAATTTTTAGGAGTTAGTGCATGTCTAATGCAAGATTAATCACCATATTATGAGAGCCAATGCAATCATCCAGCAAAAAACTACTCGTTTTCGCCCAACGTGAGGCTCGAACCCACGACCCTGAGAATAAGAGTCTCATGCTCTACCGACTGAGCTAGCCGGGCTCCCACTTAAATATGGTATGCAGACTCATCATTTTTTATTAAGGAAAACCGTTTCTGGATATTCCTCTGCTCTTGTTTTGCAAGGAACTTCACTTTTATACATCCTTCAGAGGAAAGAATGTCAAGTAAAATAAGACGAAATGAAAATGGAAGGTGTGAAATTTTCATTTTGAGATTGCATAAGAAATCAAATTCCTCTCACGTGCTATAGAATACCTAAACACTTTTGATTAAACCACTTTAGTTGTCATAATGACACCAAATTTGAAAGCCATCTGTGACTTTTCTGTTCTTACTCTGCAACAACCATGGCAATTACAAGTTAAAAAGTAAAATGTATGCAAATTTTAGAATGGAGAATGTGGGCATCGATCCCGCTACCTCTCGCATGCTAAGCGAGCGCTCTACCATTTGAGCTAATTCCCCTGTGTGCTCACTCAGCATCACATTTCAAAAGTAACGTTACTGCTGTCCACACTTTATTTTAAGTCTAATTGCCCATAACATGAGTGTTCAGTTCACTCCTAACTGATGCCTTAACTACACCTAGGGGATGTTTTACACTTCAGGTTGGCATGTTTAGTACTTGAATAGGAGTGATATCACTGTATGTTAACCTAGACTCAGGCCCTACCTAATCTTGGAGATACATTTCTCATGAATGAGTAACCAAGGGAGATACAATTTTTAGGAGTTAGTGCATGTCTAATGCAAGATTAATCACCATATTATGAGAGCCAATGCAATCATCCAGCAAAAAATACTCGTTTTCGCCCAACGTGGGGCTCAAACCCACGACCCTGATATTAAGAGTCTCATGCTCTACCGACTGAGCTAGCCGGGCTCCCACTTAAATATGGTATGCAGACTCATCATTTTTTATTAAGGAAAACCGTTTCTGGATATTCCTCTGCTCTTGTTTTGCAAGGAACTTCACTTTTATACATCCTTCAGAGGAAAGAATGTCAAGTAAAATAAGACGAAATGAAAATGGAAGGTGTGAAATTTTCATTTTGAGATTGCATAAGAAATCAAATTCCTCTCACGTATTATAGAATACCTAAACACTTTTGATTAAACCACTTTAGTTGTTATAATGACACCAAATTTGAAAGCCATCTGTGACTTTTCTGTTCTTACTCTGCAACAACCATGGCAATTACAAGTTAAAAAGTAAAATGTATGCAAATTTTAGAATAGAGAATGCGGGCATCGATCCCGCTACCTCTCGCATGCTAAGCGAGCGCTCTACCATTTGAGCTAATACCCCTGTGTGCTCACTCAGCATCACATTTCAAAAGTAACGTTACTGCTGTCCACACTTTATTTTAAGTCTAATTGCCCATAACATGAGTGTTCAGTTCACTCCTAACTGATGCCTTAACTACACCTAGGGGATGTTTTACACTTCAGGTTGGCATGTTTAGTACTTGAATAGGAGTGATATCACTGTATGTTAACCTAGACTCAGGCCCTACCTAATCTTGGAGATACATTTCTCATGAATGAGTAACCAAGGGAGATACAATTTTTAGGAGTTAGTGCATGTCTAATGCAAGATTAATCACCATATTATGAGAGCCAATGCTATCATCCAGCAAAAAATACTGGTTTTCGCCCAACGTGGGGCTCGAACCCACGACCCTGAGATTAAGAGTCTCATGCTCTACCGACTGAGAAAGCCGGGCTCCTTAAATATGGTATGCAGACTCATCATTTTTTATTAAGGAAAACTGTTTCTGGATATTCCTCTGCTCTTGTTTTGCAAGGAACTTCACTTTTATACATCCTTCAGAGGAAAGAATGTCAAGTAAAATAAGACGAAATGAAAATGGAAGGTGTGAAATTTTCATTTTGAGATTGCATAAGAAATCAAATTCCTCTCACGTGCTATAGAATACCTAAACACTTTTGATTAAACCACTTTAGTTGTTATAATGACACCAAATTTGAAAGCCATCTGTGACTTTTCTGTTCTTACTCTGCAACAACCATGGCAATTACAAGTTAAAAAGTAAAATGTATGCAAATTTTAGAATGGAGAATGCGGGCATCGATCCCGCTACCTCTCGCATGCTAAGCGAGCGCTCTACCATTTGAGCTAATTCCCCTGTGTGCTCACTCAGCATCACATTTCAAAAGTAACGTTACTGCTGTCCACACTTTATTTTAAGTCTAATTGCCCATAACATGAGTGTTCAGTTCACTCCTAACTGATGCCTTAACTACACCTAGGGGATGTTTTACACTTCAGGTTGGCATGTTTAGTACTTGAATAGGAGTGATATCACTGTATGTTAACCTAGACTCAGGCCCTACCTAATCTTGGAGATACATTTCTCATGAATGAGTAACCAAGGGAGATACAATTTTTAGGAGTTAGTGCATGTCTAATGCAAGATTAATCACCATATTATGAGAGCCAATGCAATCATCCAGCAAAAAACTACTCGTTTTCGCCCAACGTGAGGCTCGAACCCACGACCCTGAGAATAAGAGTCTCATGCTCTACCGACTGAGCTAGCCGGGCTCCCACTTAAATATGGTATGCAGACTCATCATTTTTTATTAAGGAAAACCGTTTCTGGATATTCCTCTGCTCTTGTTTTGCAAGGAACTTCACTTTTATACATCCTTCAGAGGAAAGAATGTCAAGTAAAATAAGACGAAATGAAAATGGAAGGTGTGAAATTTTCATTTTGAGATTGCATAAGAAATCAAATTCCTCTCACGTGCTATAGAATACCTAAACACTTTTGATTAAACCACTTTAGTTGTTATAATGACACCAAATTTGAAAGCCATCTGTGACTTTTCTGTTCTTACTCTGCAACAACCATGGCAATTACAAGTTAAAAAGTAAAATGTATGCAAATTTTAGAATGGAGAATGCGGGCATCGATCCCGCTACCTCTCGCATGCTAAGCGAGCGCTCTACCAGTTGTGCTAATTCCCCTGTGTGCTCATTCAGCATCACATTTCAAAAGTAACGTTACTGCTGTCCACACTTTATTTTAAGTCTAATTGCCCATAACATGAGTGTTCAGTTCACTCCTAACTGATGCCTTAACTACACCTAGGGGATGTTTTACACTTCAGGTTGGCATGTTTAGTACTTGAATAGGAGTGATATCACTGTATGTTAACCTAGACTCAGGCCCTACCTAATCTTGGAGATACATTTCTCATGAATGAGTAACCAAGGGAGATACAATTTTTAGGAGTTAGTGCATGTCTAATGCAAGATTAATCACCATATTATGAGAGCCAATGCAATCATCCAGCAAAAAATACTCGTTTTCGCCCAACGTGGGGCTCGAACCCACGACCCTGAGATTAAGAGTCTCATGCTCTACCGACTGAGCTAGCCGGGCTCCCACTTAAATATGGTATGCAGACTCATCATTTTTTATTAAGGAAAACTGTTTCTGGATATTCCTCTGCTCTTGTTTTGCAAGGAACTTCACTTTTATACATCCTTCAGAGGAAAGAATGTCAAGTAAAATAGGACGAAATGAAAATGGAAGGTGTGAAATTTTCATTTTGAGATTGCATAAGAAATCAAATTCCTCTCACGTGCTATAGAATACCTAAACACTTTTGATTAAACCACTTTAGTTGTTATAATGACACCAAATTTGAAAGCCATCTGTGACTTTTCTGTTCTTACTCTGCAACAACCATGGCAATTACAAGTTAAAAAGTAAAATGTATGCAAATTTTAGAATGTAGAATGCGGGCATCGATCCCGCTACCTCTCGCATGCTAAGCGAGCGCTCTACCATTTGAGCTAATTCCCCTGTGTGCTCACTCAGCATCACATTTCAAAAGTAATGTTACTGCTGTCCACACTTTATTTTAAGTCTAATTGCCCATAACATGAGTGTTCAGTTCACTCCTAACTGATGCCTTAACTACACCTAGGGGATGTTTTACACTTCAGGTTGGCATGTTTAGTACTTGAATAGGAGTGATATCACTGTATGTTAACCTAGACTCAGGCCCTACCTAATCTTGGAGATACATTTCTCATGAATGAGTAACCAAGGGAGATACAATTTTTAGGAGTTAGTGCATGTCTAATGCAAGATTAATCACCATATTATGAGAGCCAATGCAATCATCCAGCAAAAAATACTCGTTTTCGCCCAACGTGGGGCTCAAACCCACGACCCTGATATTAAGAGTCTCATGCTCTACCGACTGAGCTAGCCGGGCTCCCACTTAAATATGGTATGCAGACTCATCATTTTTTATTAAGGAAAACCGTTTCTGGATATTCCTCTGCTCTTGTTTTGCAAGGAACTTCACTTTTATACATCCTTCAGAGGAAAGAATGTCAAGTAAAATAAGACGAAATGAAAATGGAAGGTGTGAAATTTTCATTTTGAGATTGCATAAGAAATCAAATTCCTCTCACGTATTATAGAATACCTAAACACTTTTGATTAAACCACTTTAGTTGTTATAATGACACCAAATTTGAAAGCCATCTGTGACTTTTCTGTTCTTACTCTGCAACAACCATGGCAATTACAAGTTAAAAAGTAAAATGTATGCAAATTTTAGAATAGAGAATGCGGGCATCGATCCCGCTACCTCTCGCATGCTAAGCGAGCGCTCTACCATTTGAGCTAATTCCCCTGTGTGCTCACTCAGCATCACATTTCAAAAGTAACGTTACTGCTGTCCACACTTTATTTTAAGTCTAATTGCCCATAACATGAGTGTTCAGTTCACTCCTAACTGATGCCTTAACTACACCTAGGGGATGTTTTACACTTCAGGTTGGCATGTTTAGTACTTGAATAGGAGTGATATCACTGTATGTTAACCTAGACTCAGGCCCTACCTAATCTTGGAGATACATTTCTCATGAATGAGTAACCAAGGGAGATACAATTTTTAGGAGTTAGTGCATGTCTAATGCAAGATTAATCACCATATTATGAGAGCCAATGCTATCATCCAGCAAAAAATACTGGTTTTCGCCCAACGTGGGGCTCGAACCCACGACCCTGAGATTAAGAGTCTCATGCTCTACCGACTGAGAAAGCCGGGCTCCTTAAATATGGTATGCAGACTCATCATTTTTTATTAAGGAAAACTGTTTCTGGATATTCCTCTGCTCTTGTTTTGCAAGGAACTTCACTTTTATACATCCTTCAGAGGAAAGAATGTCAAGTAAAATAAGACGAAATGAAAATGGAAGGTGTGAAATTTTCATTTTGAGATTGCATAAGAAATCAAATTCCTCTCACGTGCTATAGAATACCTAAACACTTTTGATTAAACCACTTTAGTTGTTATAATGACACCAAATTTGAAAGCCATCTGTGACTTTTCTGTTCTTACTCTGCAACAACCATGGCAATTACAAGTTAAAAAGTAAAATGTATGCAAATTTTAGAATGGAGAATGCGGGCATCGATCCCGCTACCTCTCGCATGCTAAGCGAGCGCTCTACCATTTGAGCTAATTCCCCTGTGTGCTCACTCAGCATCACATTTCAAAAGTAACGTTACTGCTGTCCACACTTTATTTTAAGTCTAATTGCCCATAACATGAGTGTTCAGTTCACTCCTAACTGATGCCTTAACTACACCTAGGGGATGTTTTACACTTCAGGTTGGCATGTTTAGTACTTGAATAGGAGTGATATCACTGTATGTTAACCTAGACTCAGGCCCTACCTAATCTTGGAGATACATTTCTCATGAATGAGTAACCAAGGGAGATACAATTTTTAGGAGTTAGTGCATGTCTAATGCAAGATTAATCACCATATTATGAGAGCCAATGCAATCATCCAGCAAAAAACTACTCGTTTTCGCCCAACGTGAGGCTCGAACCCACGACCCTGAGAATAAGAGTCTCATGCTCTACCGACTGAGCTAGCCGGGCTCCCACTTAAATATGGTATGCAGACTCATCATTTTTTATTAAGGAAAACCGTTTCTGGATATTCCTCTGCTCTTGTTTTGCAAGGAACTTCACTTTTATACATCCTTCAGAGGAAAGAATGTCAAGTAAAATAAGACGAAATGAAAATGGAAGGTGTGAAATTTTCATTTTGAGATTGCATAAGAAATCAAATTCCTCTCACGTGCTATAGAATACCTAAACACTTTTGATTAAACCACTTTAGTTGTTATAATGACACCAAATTTGAAAGCCATCTGTGACTTTTCTGTTCTTACTCTGCAACAACCATGGCAATTACAAGTTAAAAAGTAAAATGTATGCAAATTTTAGAATGGAGAATGCGGGCATCGATCCCGCTACCTCTCGCATGCTAAGCGAGCGCTCTACCAGTTGTGCTAATTCCCCTGTGTGCTCATTCAGCATCACATTTCAAAAGTAACGTTACTGCTGTCCACACTTTATTTTAAGTCTAATTGCCCATAACATGAGTGTTCAGTTCACTCCTAACTGATGCCTTAACTACACCTAGGGGATGTTTTACACTTCAGGTTGGCATGTTTAGTACTTGAATAGGAGTGATATCACTGTATGTTAACCTAGACTCAGGCCCTACCTAATCTTGGAGATACATTTCTCATGAATGAGTAACCAAGGGAGATACAATTTTTAGGAGTTAGTGCATGTCTAATGCAAGATTAATCACCATATTATGAGAGCCAATGCAATCATCCAGCAAAAAATACTCGTTTTCGCCCAACGTGGGGCTCGAACCCACGACCCTGAGATTAAGAGTCTCATGCTCTACCGACTGAGCTAGCCGGGCTCCCACTTAAATATGGTATGCAGACTCATCATTTTTTATTAAGGAAAACTGTTTCTGGATATTCCTCTGCTCTTGTTTTGCAAGGAACTTCACTTTTATACATCCTTCAGAGGAAAGAATGTCAAGTAAAATAGGACGAAATGAAAATGGAAGGTGTGAAATTTTCATTTTGAGATTGCATAAGAAATCAAATTCCTCTCACGTGCTATAGAATACCTAAACACTTTTGATTAAACCACTTTAGTTGTTATAATGACACCAAATTTGAAAGCCATCTGTGACTTTTCTGTTCTTACTCTGCAACAACCATGGCAATTACAAGTTAAAAAGTAAAATGTATGCAAATTTTAGAATGTAGAATGCGGGCATCGATCCCGCTACCTCTCGCATGCTAAGCGAGCGCTCTACCATTTGAGCTAATTCCCCTGTGTGCTCACTCAGCATCACATTTCAAAAGTAACGTTACTGCTGTCCACACTTTATTTTAAGTCTAATTGCCCATAACATGAGTGTTCAGTTCACTCCTAACTGATGCCTTAACTACACCTAGGGGATGTTTTACACTTCAGGTTGGCATGTTTAGTACTTGAATAGGAGTGATATCACTGTATGTTAACCTAGACTCAGGCCCTACCTAATCTTGGAGATACATTTCTCATGAATGAGTAACCAAGGGAGATACAATTTTTAGGAGTTAGTGCATGTCTAATGCAAGATTAATCACCATATTATGAGAGCCAATGCTATCATCCAGCAAAAAATACTGGTTTTCGCCCAACGTGGGGCTCGAACCCACGACCCTGAGATTAAGAGTCTCATGCTCTACCGACTGAGCTAGCCGGGCTCCTTAAATATGGTATGCAGACTCATCATTTTTTATTAAGGAAAACTGTTTCTGGATATTCCTCTGCTCTTGTTTTGCAAGGAACTTCACTTTTATACATCCTTCAGAGGAAAGAATGTCAAGTAAAATAAGACGAAATGAAAATGGAAGGTGTGAAATTTTCATTTTGAGATTGCATAAGAAATCAAATTCCTCTCACGTGCTATAGAATACCTAAACACTTTTGATTAAACCACTTTAGTTGTTATAATGACACCAAATTTGAAAGCCATCTGTGACTTTTCTGTTCTTACTCTGCAACAACCATGGCAATTACAAGTTAAAAAGTAAAATGTATGCAAATTTTAGAATGGAGAATGCGGGCATCGATCCCGCTACCTCTCGCATGCTAAGCGAGCGCTCTACCATTTGAGCTAATTCCCCTGTGTGCTCACTCAGCATCACATTTCAAAAGTAACGTTACTGCTGTCCACACTTTATTTTAAGTCTAATTGCCCATAACATGAGTGTTCAGTTCACTCCTAACTGATGCCTTAACTACACCTAGGGGATGTTTTACACTTCAGGTTGGCATGTTTAGTACTTGAATAGGAGTGATATCACTGTATGTTAACCTAGACTCAGGCCCTACCTAATCTTGGAGATACATTTCTCATGAATGAGTAACCAAGGGAGATACAATTTTTAGGAGTTAGTGCATGTCTAATGCAAGATTAATCACCATATTATGAGAGCCAATGCAATCATCCAGCAAAAAACTACTCGTTTTCGCCCAACGTGAGGCACGAACCCACGACCCTGAGAATAAGAGTCTCATGCTCTACCGACTGAGCTAGCCGGGCTCCCACTTAAATATGGTATGCAGACTCATCATTTTTTATTAAGGAAAACCGTTTCTGGATATTCCTCTGCTCTTGTTTTGCAAGGAACTTCACTTTTATACATCCTTCAGAGGAAAGAATGTCAAGTAAAATAAGACGAAATGAAAATGGAAGGTGTGAAATTTTCATTTTGAGATTGCATAAGAAATCAAATTCCTCTCACGTGCTATAGAATACCTAAACACTTTTGATTAAACCACTTTAGTTGTCATAATGACACCAAATTTGAAAGCCATCTGTGACTTTTCTGTTCTTACTCTGCAACAACCATGGCAATTACAAGTTAAAAAGTAAAATGTATGCAAATTTTAGAATGGAGAATGCGGGCATCGATCCCGCTACCTCTCGCATGCTAAGCGAGCGCTCTACCATTTGAGCTAATTCCCCTGTGTGCTCACTCAGCATCACATTTCAAAAGTAACGTTACTGCTGTCCACACTTTATTTTAAGTCTAATTGCCCATAACATGAGTGTTCAGTTCACTCCTAACTGATGCCTTAACTACACCTAGGGGATGTTTTACACTTCAGGTTGGCATGTTTAGTACTTGAATAGGAGTGATATCACTGTATGTTAACCTAGACTCAGGCCCTACCTAATCTTGGAGATACATTTCTCATGAATGAGTAACCAAGGGAGATACAATTTTTAGGAGTTAGTGCATGTCTAATGCAAGATTAATCACCATATTATGAGAGCCAATGCTATCATCCAGCAAAAAATACTCGTTTTCGCCCAACGTGGGGCTCGAACCCACGACCCTGAGATTAAGAGTCTCATGCTCTACCGACTGAGCTAGCCGGGCTCCCACTTAAATATGGTATGCAGACTCATCATTTTTTATTAAGGAAAACTGTTTCTGGATATTCCTCTGCTCTTGTTTTGCAAGGAACTTCACTTTTATACATCCTTCAGAGGAAAGAATGTCAAGTAAAATAAGACGAAATGAAAATGGAAGGTGTGAAATTTTCATTTTGAGATTGCATAAGAAATCAAATTCCTCTCACGTGCTATAGAATACCTAAACACTTTTGATTAAACCACTTTAGTTGTTATAATGACACCAAATTTGAAAGCCATCTGTGACTTTTCTGTTCTTACTCTGCAACAACCATGGCAATTACAAGTTAAAAAGTAAAATGTATGCAAATTTTAGAATGGAGAATGCGGGCATCGATCCCGCTACCTCTCGCATGCTAAGCGAGCGCTCTACCATTTGTGCTAATTCCCCTGTGTGCTCATTCAGCATCACATTTCAAAAGTAACGTTACTGCTGTCCACACTTTATTTTAAGTCTAATTGCCCATAACATGAGTGTTCAGTTCACTCCTAACTGATGCCTTAACTACACCTAGGGGATGTTTTACACTTCAGGTTGGCATGTTTAGTACTTGAATAGGAGTGATATCACTGTATGTTAACCTAGACTCAGGCCCTACCTAATCTTGGAGATACATTTCTCATGAATGAGTAACCAAGGGAGATACAATTTTTAGGAGTTAGTGCATGTCTAATGCAAGATTAATCACCATATTATGAGAGCCAATGCAATCATCCAGCAAAAAATACTTGTTTTCGCCCAACGTGGGGCTCGAACCCACGACCCTGAGATTAAGAGTCTCATGCTCTACCGACTGAGCTAGCCGGGCTCCCACTTAAATATGGTATGCAGACTCATCATTTTTTATTAAGGAAAACTGTTTCTGGATATTCCTCTGCTCTTGTTTTGCAAGGAACTTCACTTTTATACATCCTTCAGAGGAAAGAATGTCAAGTAAAATAAGACGAAATGAAAATGGAAGGTGTGAAATTTTCATTTTGAGATTGCATAAGAAATCAAATTCCTCTCACGTGCTATAGAATACCTAAACACTTTTGATTAAACCACTTTAGTTGTTATAATGACACCAAATTTGAAAGCCATCTGTGACTTTTCTGTTCTTACTCTGCAACAACCATGGCAATTACAAGTTAAAAAGTAAAATGTATGCAAATTTTAGAATGGAGAATGCGGGCATCGATCCCGCTACATCTCGCATGCTAAGCGAGCGCTCTACCATTTGAGCTAATTCCCCTGTGTGCTCACTCAGCATCACATTTCAAAAGTAACGTTACTGCTGTCCACACTTTATTTTAAGTCTAATTGCCCATAACATGAGTGTTCAGTTCACTCCTAACTGATGCCTTAACTACACCTAGGGGATGTTTTACACTTCAGGTTGGCATGTTTAGTACTTGAATAGGAGTGATATCACTGTATGTTAACCTAGACTCAGGCCCTACCTAATCTTGGAGATACATTTCTCATGAATGAGTAACCAAGGGAGATACAATTTTTAGGAGTTAGTGCATGTCTAATGCAAGATTAATCACCATATTATGAGAGCCAATGCTATCATCCAGCAAAAAATACTTGTTTTCGCCCAACGTGGGGCTCAAACCCACGACCCTGATATTAAGAGTCTCATGCTCTACCGACTGAGCTAGCCGGGCTCCCACTTAAATATGGTATGCAGACTCATCATTTTTTATTAAGGAAAACCGTTTCTGGATATTCCTCTGCTCTTGTTTTGCAAGGAACTTCACTTTTATACATCCTTCAGAGGAAAGAATGTCAAGTAAAATAAGACGAAATGAAAATGGAAGGTGTGAAATTTTCATTTTGAGATTGCATAAGAAATCAAATTCCTCTCACGTGCTATAGAATACCTAAACACTTTTGATTAAACCACTTTAGTTGTTATAATGACACCAAATTTGAAAGCCATCTGTGACTTTTCTGTTCTTACTCTGCAACAACCATGGCAATTACAAGTTAAAAAGTAAAATGTATGCAAATTTTAGAATAGAGAATGCGGGCATCGATCCCGCTACCTCTCGCATGCTAAGCGAGCGCTCTACCATTTGAGCTAATTCCCCTGTGTGCTCACTCAGCATCACATTTCAAAAGTAACGTTACTGCTGTCCACACTTTATTTTAAGTCTAATTGCCCATAACATGAGTGTTCAGTTCACTCCTAACTGATGCCTTAACTACACCTAGGGGATGTTTTACACTTCAGGTTGGCATGTTTAGTACTTGAATAGGAGTGATATCACTGTATGTTAACCTAGACTCAGGCCCTACCTAATCTTGGAGATACATTTCTCATGAATGAGTAACCAAGGGAGATACAATTTTTAGGAGTTAGTGCATGTCTAATGCAAGATTAATCACCATATTATGAGAGCCAATGCTATCATCCAGCAAAAAATACTGGTTTTCGCCCAACGTGGGGCTCGAACCCACGACCCTGAGATTAAAAGTCTCATGCTCTACCGACTGAGCTAGCCGGGCTCCTTAAATATGGTATGCAGACTCATCATTTTTTATTAAGGAAAACTGTTTCTGGATATTCCTCTGCTCTTGTTTTGCAAGGAACTTCACTTTTATACATCCTTCAGAGGAAAGAATGTCAAGTAAAATAAGACGAAATGAAAATGGAAGGTGTGAAATTTTCATTTTGAGATTGCAGAAGAAATCAAATTCCTCTCACGTGCTATAGAATACCTAAACACTTTTGATTAAACCACTTTAGTTGTTATAATGACACCAAATTTGAAAGCCATCTGTGACTTTTCTGTTCTTACTCTGCAACAACCATGGCAATTACAAGTTAAAAAGTAAAATGTATGCAAATTTTAGAATGGAGAATGCGGGCATCGATCCCGCTACCTCTCGCATGCTAAACAAGCGCTCTACCATTTGAGCTAATTCCCCTGTGTGCTCACTCAGCATCACATTTCAAAAGTAACGTTACTGCTGTCCACACTTTATTTTAAGTCTAATTGCCCATAACATGAGTGTTCAGTTCACTCCTAACTGATGCCTTAACTACACCTAGGGGATGTTTTACACTTCAGGTTGGCATGTTTAGTACTTGAATAGGAGTGATATCACTGTATGTTAACCTAGACTCAGGCCCTACCTAATCTTGGAGATACATTTCTCATGAATGAGTAACCAAGGGAGATACAATTTTTAGGAGTTAGTGCATGTCTAATGCAAGATTAATCACCATATTATGAGAGCCAATGCAATCATCCAGCAAAAAACTACTCGTTTTCGCCCAACGTGAGGCTCGAACCCACGACCCTGAGAATAAGAGTCTCATGCTCTACCGACTGAGCTAGCCGGGCTCCCACTTAAATATGGTATGCAGACTCATCATTTTTTATTAAGGAAAACCGTTTCTGGATATTCCTCTGCTCTTGTTTTGCAAGGAACTTCACTTTTATACATCCTTCAGAGGAAAGAATGTCAAGTAAAATAAGACGAAATGAAAATGGAAGGTGTGAAATTTTCATTTTGAGATTGCATAAGAAATCAAATTCCTCTCACGTGCTATAGAATACCTAAACACTTTTGATTAAACCACTTTAGTTGTTATAATGACACCAAATTTGAAAGCCATCTGTGACTTTTCTGTTCTTACTCTGCAACAACCATGGCAATTACAAGTTAAAAAGTAAAATGTATGCAAATTTTAGAATGGAGAATGCGGGCATCGATCCCGCTACATCTCGCATGCTAAGCGAGCGCTCTACCATTTGAGCTAATTCCCCTGTGTGCTCACTCAGCATCACATTTCAAAAGTAACGTTACTGCTGTCCACACTTTATTTTAAGTCTAATTGCCCATAACATGAGTGTTCAGTTCACTCCTAACTGATGCCTTAACTACACCTAGGGGATGTTTTACACTTCAGGTTGGCATGTTTAGTACTTGAATAGGAGTGATATCACTGCATGTTAACCTAGACTCAGGCCCTACCTAATCTTGGAGATACATTTCTCATGAATGAGTAACCAAGGGAGATACAATTTTTAGGAGTTAGTGCATGTCTAATGCAAGATTAATCACCATATTATGAGATCCAATGCTATCATCCAGCAAAAAATACTCGTTTTTGCCCAACGTGGGGCTCGAACCCACTTCCCTGAGATTAAGTGTCTCATGCTCTACCGACTGAGCTAGCCGGGCTCCCACTTAAATATGGTATGCAGACTCATCATTTTTTATTAAGGAAAACTGTTTCTGGATATTCCTCTGCTCTTGTTTTGCAAGGAACTTCACTTTTATACATCCTTCAGAGGAAAGAATGTCAAGTAAAATAAGACGAAATGAAAATGGAAGGTGTGAAATTTTCATTTTGAGATTGCATAAGAAATCAAATTCCTCTCACGTGCTATAGAATACCTAAACACTTTTGATTAAACCACTTTAGTTGTTATAATGACACCAAATTTGAAAGCCATCTGTGACTTTTCTGTTCTTACTCTGCAACAACCATGGCAATTACAAGTTAAAAAGTAAAATGTATGCAAATTTTAGAATGGAGAATGCGGGCATCGATCCCGCTACCTCTCGCTTGCTAAGCGAGCGCTCTACCATTTGAGCTAATTCCCCTATGTGCTCACTCAGCATCACATTTCAAAAGTAACGTTACTGCTGTCCACACTTTATTTTAAGTCTAATTGCTCATAACATGAGTGTTCAGTTCACTCCTAACTGATGCCTTAACTACACCTAGGGGATGTTTTACACTTCAGGTTGGCATGTTTAGTACTTGAATAGGAGTGATATCACTGTATGTTAACCTAGACTCAGGCCCTACCTAATCTTGGAGATACATTTCTCATGAATGAGTAACCAAGGGAGATACAATTTTTAGGAGTTAGTGCATGTCTAATGCAAGATTAATCACCATATTATGAGAGCCAATGCAATCATCCAGCAAAAAATACTCGTTTTCGCCCAACGTGGGGCTCGAACCCACGACCCTGAGATTAAGAGTCTCATGCTCTACAGACTGAGCTAGCCGGGCTCCCACTTAAATATGGTATGCAGACTCATCATTTTTTATTAAGGAAAACTGTTTCTGGATATTCCTCTGCTCTTGTTTTGCAAGGAACTTCACTTTTATACATCCTTCAGAGGAAAGAATGTCAAGTAAAATAAGACGAAATGAAAATGGAAGGTGTGAAATTTTCATTTTGAGATTGCATAAGAAATCAAATTCCTCTCACGTGCTATAGAATACCTAAACACTTTTGATTAAACCACTTTAGTTGTTATAATGACACCAAATTTGAAAGCCATCTGTGACTTTTCTGTTCTTACTCTGCAACAACCATGGCAATTACAAGTTAAAAAGTAAAATGTATGCAAATTTTAGAATGGAGAATGCGGGCATCGATCCCGCTACATCTCGCATGCTAAGCGAGCGCTCTACCATTTGAGCTAATTCCCCTGTGTGCTCACTCAGCATCACATTTCAAAAGTAACGTTACTGCTGTCCACACTTTATTTTAAGTCTAATTGCCCATAACATGAGTGTTCAGTTCACTCCTAACTGATGCCTTAACTACACCTAGGGGATGTTTTACACTTCAGGTTGGCATGTTTAGTACTTGAATAGGAGTGATATCACTGTATGTTAACCTAGACTCAGGCCCTACCTAATCTTGGAGATACATTTCTCATGAATGAGTAACCAAGGGAGATACAATTTTTAGGAGTTAGTGCATGTCTAATGCAAGATTAATCACCATATTATGAGAGCCAATGCTATCATCCAGCAAAAAATACTCGTTTTCGCCCAACGTGGGGCTCAAACCCACGACCCTGATATTAAGAGTCTCATGCTCTACCGACTGAGCTAGCCGGGCTCCCACTTAAATATGGTATGCAGACTCATCATTTTTTATTAAGGAAAACCGTTTCTGGATATTCCTCTGCTCTTGTTTTGCAAGGAACTTCACTTTTATACATCCTTCAGAGGAAAGAATGTCAAGTAAAATAAGACGAAATGAAAATGGAAGGTGTGAAATTTTCATTTTGAGATTGCATAAGAAATCAAATTCCTCTCACGTGCTATAGAATACCTAAACACTTTTGATTAAACCACTTTAGTTGTTATAATGACACCAAATTTGAAAGCCATCTGTGACTTTTCTGTTCTTACTCTGCAACAACCATGGCAATTACAAGTTAAAAAGTAAAATGTATGCAAATTTTAGAATAGAGAATGCGGGCATCGATCCCGCTACCTCTCGCATGCTAAGCGAGCGCTCTACCATTTGAGCTAATTCCCCTGTGTGCTCACTCAGCATCACATTTCAAAAGTAACGTTACTGCTGTCCACACTTTATTTTAAGTCTAATTGCCCATAACATGAGTGTTCAGTTCACTCCTAACTGATGCCTTAACTACACCTAGGGGATGTTTTACACTTCAGGTTGGCATGTTTAGTACTTGAATAGGAGTGATATCACTGTATGTTAACCTAGACTCAGGCCCTACCTAATCTTGGAGATACATTTCTCATGAATGAGTAACCAAGGGAGATACAATTTTTAGGAGTTAGTGCATGTCTAATGCAAGATTAATCACCATATTATGAGAGCCAATGCTATCATCCAGCAAAAAATACTGGTTTTCGCCCAACGTGGGGCTCGAACCCACGACCCTGAGATTAAGAGTCTCATGCTCTACCGACTGAGCTAGCCGGGCTCCTTAAATATGGTATGCAGACTCATCATTTTTTATTAAGGAAAACTGTTTCTGGATATTCCTCTGCTCTTGTTTTGCAAGGAACTTCACTTTTATACATCCTTCAGAGGAAAGAATGTCAAGTAAAATAAGACGAAATGAAAATGGAAGGTGTGAAATCAAATTCCTCTCACGTGCTATAGAATACCTAAACACTTTTGATTAAACCACTTTAGTTGTTATAATGACACCAAATTTGAAAGCCATCTGTGACTTTTCTGTTCTTACTCTGCAACAACCATGGCAATTACAAGTTAAAAAGTAAAATGTATGCAAATTTTAGAATGGAGAATGCGGGCATCGATCCCGCTACCTCTCGCATGCTAAGCAAGCGCTCTACCATTTGAGCTAATTCCCCTGTGTGCTCACTCAGCATCACATTTCAAAAGTAACGTTACTGCTGTCCACACTTTATTTTAAGTCTAATTGCCCATAACATGAGTGTTCAGTTCACTCCTAACTGATGCCTTAACTACACCTAGGGGATGTTTTACACTTCAGGTTGGCATGTTTAGTACTTGAATAGGAGTGATATCACTGTATGTTAACCTAGACTCAGGCCCTACCTAATCTTGGAGATACATTTCTCATGAATGAGTAACCAAGGGAGATACAATTTTTAGGAGTTAGTGCATGTCTAATGCAAGATTAATCACCATATTATGAGAGCCAATGCAATCATCCAGCAAAAAACTACTCGTTTTCACCCAACGTGAGGCTCGAACCCACGACCCTGAGAATAAGAGTCTCATGCTCTACCGACTGAGCTAGCCGGGCTCCCACTTAAATATGGTATGCAGACTCATCATTTTTTTATTAAGGAAAACCGTTTCTGGATATTCCTCTGCTCTTGTTTTGCAAGGAACTTCACTTTTATACATCCTTCAGAGGAAAGAATGTCAAGTAAAATAAGACGAAATGAAAATGGAAGGTGTGAAATTTTCATTTTGAGATTGCATAAGAAATCAAATTCCTCTCACGTGCTATAGAATACCTAAACACTTTTGATTAAACCACTTTAGTTGTTATAATGACACCAAATTTGAAAGCCATCTGTGACTTTTCTGTTCTTACTCTGCAACAACCATGGCAATTACAAGTTAAAAAGTAAAATGTATGCAAATTTTAGAATGGAGAATGCGGGCATCGATCCCGCTACCTCTTGCATGCTAAGCGAGCGCTCTACCATTTGAGCTAATTCCCCTGTGTGCTCACTCAGCATCACATTTCAAAAGTAACGTTACTGCTGTCCACACTTTATTTTAAGTCTAATTGCCCATAACATGAGTGTTCAGTTCACTCCTAACTGATGCCTTAACTACACCTAGGGGATGTTTTACACTTCAGGTTGGCATGTTTAGTACTTGAATAGGAGTGATATCACTGTATGTTAACCTAGACTCAGGCCCTACCTAATCTTGGAGATACATTTCTCATGAATGAGTAACCAAGGGAGATACAATTTTTAGGAGTTAGTGCATGTCTAATGCAAGATTAATCACCATATTATGAGAGCCAATGCAATCATCCAGCAAAAAACTACTCGTTTTCGCCCAACGTGAGGCTCGAACCCACGACCCTGAGAATAAGAGTCTCATGCTCTACCGACTGAGCTAGCCGGGCTCCCACTTAAATATGGTATGCAGACTCATCATTTTTTATTAAGGAAACCCGTTTCTGGATATTCCTCTGCTCTTGTTTTGCAAGGAACTTCACTTTTATACATCCTTCAGAGGAAAGAATGTCAAGTAAAATAAGACGAAATGAAAATGGAAGGTGTGAAATTTTCATTTTGAGATTGCATAAGAAATCAAATTCCTCTCACGTGCTATAGAATACCTAAACACTTTTGATTAAACCACTTTAGTTGTTATAATGACACCAAATTTGAAAGCCATCTGTGACTTTTCTGTTCTTACTCTGCAACAACCATGGCAATAACAAGTTAAAAAGTAAAATGTATGGAAATTTTAGAATGGAGAATGCGGGCATCGATCCCGCTACCTCTCGCATGCTAAGCGAGCGCTCTACCATTTGAGCTAATTCCCCTGTGTGCTCACTCAGCATCACATTTCAAAAGTAACGTTACTGCTGTCCACACTTTATTTTAAGTCTAATTGCCCATAACATGAGTGTTCAGTTCACTCCTAACTGATGCCTTAACTACACCTAGGGGATGTTTTACACTTCAGGTTGGCATGTTTAGTACTTGAATAGGAGTGATATCACTGCATGTTAACCTAGACTCAGGCCCTACCTAATCTTGGAGATACATTTCTCATGAATGAGTAACCAAGGGAGATACAATTTTTAGGAGTTAGTGCATGTCTCATGCAAGATTAATCACCATATTATGAGAGCCAATGCAATCATCCAGCAAAAAATACTCGTTTTCGCCCAACGTGGGGCTCGAACCCACGACAATGATATTAAGAGTCTCATGCTCTACCGACTGAGCTAGCCGGGCTCCCACTTAAA
Source organism: Triturus cristatus (assembly GCF_964204655.1). NCBI lineage: Eukaryota > Metazoa > Chordata > Amphibia > Caudata > Salamandridae > Triturus > Triturus cristatus. The sequence continues at coordinate 122,252,469 of NC_140585.1, read as the reverse complement.
TATGGTATGCAGACTCATCATTTTTTATTAAGGAAAACCGTTTCTGGATATTCCTCTGCTCTTGTTTTGCAAGGAACTTCACTTTTATACATCCTTCAGAGGAAAGAATGTCAAGTAAAATAAGACGAAATGAAAATGGAAGGTGTGAAATTTTCATTTTGAGATTGCATAAGAAATCAAATTCCTCTCACGTGCTATAGAATACCTAAACACTTTTGATTAAACCACTTTAGTTGTTATAATGACACCAAATTTGAAAGCCATCTGTGACTTTTCTGTTCTTACTCTTCAACAACCATGGCAATTACAAGTTAAAAAGTAAAATGTATGCAAATTTTAGAATGGAGAATGCGGGCATCGATCCCACTACCTCTCGCATGCTAAGCGAGCGCTCTACCATTTGAGCTAATTCCCCTGTGTGCTCACTCAGCATCACATTTCAAATGTAACGTTACTGCTGTCCACACTTTATTTTAAGTCTAATTGCCCATAACATGAGTGTTCAGTTCACTCCTAACTGATGCCTTAACTACACCTAGGGGATGTTTTACACTTCAGGTTGGCATGTTTAGTACTTGAATAGGAGTGATATCACTGCATGTTAACCTAGACTCAGGCCCTACCTAATCTTGGAGATACATTTCTCATGAATGAGTAACCAAGGGAGATCCAATTTATAGGAGTTAGTGCATGTCTAATGCAAGATTAATCACCATATTATGAGAGCCAATGCTATCATCCAGCAAAAAATACTCGTTTTCGCCCAACGTGGGGCTCGAACCCACGACCCTGAGATTAAGAGTCTCATGCTCTACCGACTGAGCTAGCCGGGCTCCCACTTAAATATGGTATGCAGACTCATCATTTTTTATTAAGGAAAACTGTTTCTGGATATTCCTCTGCTCTTGTTTTGCAAGGAACTTCACTTTTATACATCCTTCAGAGGAAAGAATGTCAAGTAAAATAAGACGAAATGAAAATGGAAGGTGTGAAATTTTCATTTTGAGATTGCATAAGAAATCAAATTCCTCTCACGTGCTATAGAATACCTAAACACTTTTGATTAAACCACTTTAGTTGTTATAATGACACCAAATTTGAAAGCCATCTGTGACTTTTCTGTTCTTACTCTGCAACAACCATGGCAATTACAAGTTAAAAAGTAAAATGTATGCAAATTTTAAAATGGAGAATGCGGGCATCGATCCCGCTACCTCTCGCATGCTAAGCGAGCGCTCTACCATTTGAGATAATTCCCCTGTGTGCTCACTCAGCATCACATTTCAAAAGTAACGTTACTGCTGTCCACACTTTATTTTAAGTCTAATTGCCCATAACATGAGTGTTCAGTTCACTCCTAACTGATGCCTTAACTACACCTAGGGGATGTTTTACACTTCAGGTTGGCATGTTTAGTACTTGAATAGGAGTGATATCACTGTATGTTAACCTAGACTCAGGCCCTACCTAATCTTGGAGATACATTTCACATGAATGAGTAACCAAGGGAGATACAATTTTTAGGAGTTAGTGCATGTCTAATGCAAGATTAATCACCATATTATGAGAGCCAATGCTATCATCCAGCAAAAAATACTCGTTTTCGCCCAACGTGGGGCTCGAACCCACTTCCCTGAGATTAAGAGTCTCATGCTCTACCGACTGAGCTAGCCGGGCTCCCACTTAAATATGGTATGCAGACTCATCATTTTTTATTAAGGAAAACTGTTTCTGGATATTCCTCTGCTCTTGTTTTGCACGGAACTTCACTTTTATACATCCTTCAGAGGAAAGCATGTCAAGTAAATTAAGACGAAATGAAAATGGAAGGTGTGAAATTTTCATTTTGAGATTGCATAAGAAATCAAATTCCTCTCACGTGCTATAGAATACCTAAACACTTTTGATTAAACCACTTTAGTTGTTATAATGACACCAAATTTGAAAGCCATCTGTGACTTTTCTGTTCTTACTCTGCAACAACCATGGCAATTACAAGTTAAAAAGTAAAATGTATGCAAATTTTAGAATGGAGAATGCGGGCATCGATCCCGCTACCTCTCGCATGCTAAGCGAGCGCTCTACCATTTGAGCTAATTCCCCTGTGTGCTCACTCAGCATCACATTTCAAAAGTAACGTTACTGCTGTCCACACTTTATTTTAAGTCTAATTGCCCATAACATGAGTGTTCAGTTCACTCCTAACTGATGCCTTAACTACACCTAGGGGATGTTTTACACTTCAGGTTGGCATGTTTAGTACTTGAATAGGAGTGATATCACTGTATGTTAACCTAGACTCAGGCCCTACCTAATCTTGGAGATACATTTCTCATGAATGAGTAACCAAGGGAGATACAATTTTTAGGAGTTAGTGCATGTCTCATGCAAGATTAATCACCATATTATGAGAGCCAATGCAATCATCCAGCAAAAAATACTCGTTTTCGCCCAACGTGGGGCTCGAACCCACGACAATGATATTAAGAGTCTCATGCTCTACCGACTGAGCTAGCCGGGCTCCCACTTAAATATGGTATGCAGACTCATCATTTTTTATTAAGGAAAACCGTTTCTGGATATTCCTCTGCTCTTGTTTTGCAAGGAACTTCACTTTTATACATCCTTCAGAGGAAAGAATGTCAAGTAAAATAAGACGAAATGAAAATGGAAGGTGTGAAATTTTCATTTTGAGATTGCATAAGAAATCAAATTCCTCTCACGTGCTATAGAATACCTAAACACTTTTGATTAAACCACTTTAGTTGTTATAATGACACCAAATTTGAAAGCCATCTGTGACTTTTCTGTTCTTACTCTTCAACAACCATGGCATTTACAAGTTAAAAAGTAAAATGTATGCAAATTTTAGAATGGAGAATGCGGGCATCGATCCCACTACCTCTCGCATGCTAAGCGAGCGCTCTACCATTTGAGCTAATTCCCCTGTGTGCTCACTCAGCATCACATTTCAAATGTAACGTTACTGCTGTCCACACTTTATTTTAAGTCTAATTGCCCATAACATGAGTGTTCAGTTCACTCCTAACTGATGCCTTAACTACACCTAGGGGATGTTTTACACTTCAGGTTGGCATGTTTAGTACTTGAATAGGAGTGATATCACTGCATGTTAACCTAGACTCAGGCCCTACCTAATCTTGGAGATACATTTCTCATGAATGAGTAACCAAGGGAGATCCAATTTATAGGAGTTAGTGCATGTCTAATGCAAGATTAATCACCATATTATGAGAGCCAATGCTATCATCCAGCAAAAAATACTTGTTTTCGCCCAACGTGGGGCTCGAACCCACGACCCTGAGATTAAGAGTCTCATGCTCTACCGACTGAGCTAGCCGGGCTCCCACTTAAATATGGTATGCAGACTCATCATTTTTTATTAAGGAAAACTGTTTCTGGATATTCCTCTGCTCTTGTTTTGCAAGGAACTTCACTTTTATACATCCTTCAGAGGAAAGAATGTCAAGTAAAATAAGACGAAATGAAAATGGAAGGTGTGAAATTTTCATTTTGAGATTGCATAAGAAATCAAATTCCTCTCACGTGCTATAGAATACCTAAACACTTTTGATTAAACCACTTTAGTTGTTATAATGACACCAAATTTGAAAGCCATCTGTGACTTTTCTGTTCTTACTCTGCAACAACCATGGCAATTACAAGTTAAAAAGTAAAATGTATGCAAATTTTAAAATGGAGAATGCGGGCATCGATCCCGCTACCTCTCGCATGCTAAGCGAGCGCTCTACCATTTGAGATAATTCCCCTGTGTGCTCACTCAGCATCACATTTCAAAAGTAACGTTACTGCTGTCCACACTTTATTTTAAGTCTAATTGCCCATAACATGAGTGTTCAGTTCACTCCTAACTGATGCCTTAACTACACCTAGGGGATGTTTTACACTTCAGGTTGGCATGTTTAGTACTTGAATAGGAGTGATATCACTGTATGTTAACCTAGACTCAGGCCCTACCTAATCTTGGAGATACATTTCACATGAATGAGTAACCAAGGGAGATACAATTTTTAGGAGTTAGTGCATGTCTAATGCAAGATTAATCACCATATTATGAGAGCCAATGCAATCATCCAGCAAAAAATACTCGTTTTTGCCCAACGTGGGGCTCGAACCCACAACCCTGAGATTAAGACTCTCATGCTCTACCGACTGAGCTAGCCGGGCTCCCACTTAAATATGGTATGCAGACTCATCATTTTTTATTAAGGAAAACCGTTTCTGGATATTCCTCTGCTCTTGTTTTGCAAGGAACTTAACTTTTATACATCCTTCAGAGGAAAGAATGTCAAGTAAAATAAGACGAAATGAAAATGGAAGGTGTGAAATTTTCATTTTGAGATTGCATAAGAAATCAAATTCCTCTCACGTGCTATAGAATACCTAAACACTTTTGATTAAACCACTTTAGTTGTTATAATGACACCAAATTTGAAAGCCATCTGTGACTTTTCTGTTCTTACTCTGCAACAACCATGGCAATTACAAGTTAAAAAGTAAAATGTATGCAAATTTTAGAATGGAGAATGCGGGCATCGATCCCGCTACCTCTCGCATGCTAAGCGAGCGCTCTACCATTTGAGCTAATTCCCCTGTGTGCTCACTCAGCATCACATTTCAAAAGTAACGTTACTGCTGTCCACACTTTATTTTAAGTCTAATTGCCCATAACATGAGTGTTCAGTTCACTCCTAACTGATGCCTTAACTACACCTAGGGGATGTTTTACACTTCAGGTTGGCATGTTTAGTACTTGAATAGGAGTGATATCACTGTATGTTAACCTAGACTCAGGCCCTACCTAATCTTGGAGATACATTTCTCATGAATGAGTAACCAAGGGAGATACAATTTTTAGGAGTTAGTGCATGTCTAATGCAAGATTAATCACCATATTATGAGAGCCAATGCAATCATCCAGCAAAAAACTACTCGTTTTCGCCCAACGTGAGGCTCGAACCCACGACCCTGAGAATAAGAGTCTCATGCTCTACCGACTGAGCTAGCCGGGCTCCCACTTAAATATGGTATGCAGACTCATCATTTTTTATTAAGGAAAACTGTTTCTGGATATTCCTCTGCTCTTGTTTTGCAAGGAACTTCACTTTTATACATCCTTCAGAGGAAAGAATGTCAAGTAAAATAAGACGAAATGAAAATGGAAGGTGTGAAATTTTCATTTTGAGATTGCATAAGAAATCAAATTCCTCTCACGTGCTATAGAATACCTAAACACTTTTGATTAAACCACTTTAGTTGTTATAATGACACCAAATTTGAAAGCCATCTGTGACTTTTCTGTTCTTACTCTGCAACAACCATGGCAATTACAAGTTAAAAAGTAAAATGTATGCAAATTTTAAAATGGAGAATGCGGGCATCGATCCCGCTACCTCTCGCATGCTAAGCGAGCGCTCTACCATTTGAGATAATTCCCCTGTGTGCTCACTCAGCATCACATTTCAAAAGTAACGTTACTGCTGTCCACACTTTATTTTAAGTCTAATTGCCCATAACATGAGTGTTCAGTTCACTCCTAACTGATGCCTTAACTACACCTAGGGGATGTTTTACACTTCAGGTTGGCATGTTTAGTACTTGAATAGGAGTGATATCACTGTATGTTAACCTAGACTCAGGCCCTACCTAATCTTGGAGATACATTTCACATGAATGAGTAACCAAGGGAGATACAATTTTTAGGAGTTAGTGCATGTCTAATGCAAGATTAATCACCATATTATGAGAGCCAATGCAATCATCCAGCAAAAAATACTCGTTTTTGCCCAACGTGGGGCTCGAACCCACAACCCTGAGATTAAGACTCTCATGCTCTACCGACTGAGCTAGCCGGGCTCCCACTTAAATATGGTATGCAGACTCATCATTTTTTATTAAGGAAAACCGTTTCTGGATATTCCTCTGCTCTTGTTTTGCAAGGAACTTAACTTTTATACATCCTTCAGAGGAAAGAATGTCAAGTAAAATAAGACGAAATGAAAATGGAAGGTGTGAAATTTTCATTTTGAGATTGCATAAGAAATCAAATTCCTCTCACGTGCTATAGAATACCTAAACACTTTTGATTAAACCACTTTAGTTGTTATAATGACACCAAATTTGAAAGCCATCTGTGACTTTTCTGTTCTTACTCTGCAACAACCATGGCAATTACAAGTTAAAAAGTAAAATGTATGCAAATTTTAGAATGGAGAATGCGGGCATCGATCCCGCTACCTCTCGCATGCTAAGCGAGCGCTCTACCATTTGAGCTAATTCCCCTGTGTGCTCACTCAGCATCACATTTCAAAAGTAACGTTACTGCTGTCCACACTTTATTTTAAGTCTAATTGCCCATAACATGAGTGTTCAGTTCACTCCTAACTGATGCCTTAACTACACCTAGGGGATGTTTTACACTTCAGGTTGGCATGTTTAGTACTTGAATAGGAGTGATATCACTGTATGTTAACCTAGACTCAGGCCCTACCTAATCTTGGAGATACATTTCTCATGAATGAGTAACCAAGGGAGATACAATTTTTAGGAGTTAGTGCATGTCTAATGCAAGATTAATCACCATATTATGAGAGCCAATGCAATCATCCAGCAAAAAACTACTCGTTTTCGCCCAACGTGAGGCTCGAACCCACGACCCTGAGAATAAGAGTCTCATGCTCTACCGACTGAGCTAGCCGGGCTCCCACTTAAATATGGTATGCAGACTCATCATTTTTTATTAAGGAAAACCGTTTCTGGATATTCCTCTGCTCTTGTTTTGCAAGGAACTTCACTTTTATACATCCTTCAGAGGAAAGAATGTCAAGTAAAATAAGACGAAATGAAAATGGAAGGTGTGAAATTTTCATTTTGAGATTGCATAAGAAATCAAATTCCTCTCACGTGCTATAGAATACCTAAACACTTTTGATTAAACCACTTTAGTTGTTATAATGACACCAAATTTGAAAGCCATCTGTGACTTTTCTGTTCTTACTCTGCAACAACCATGGCAATTACAAGTTAAAAAGTAAAATGTATGCAAATTTTAGAATGGAGAATGCGGGCATCGATCCCGCTACCTCTCGCATGCTAAGCGAGCGCTCTACCATTTGAGCTAATTCCCCTGTGTGCTCACTCAGCATCACATTTCAAAAGTAACGTTACTGCTGTCCACACTTTATTTTAAGTCTAATTGCCCATAACATGAGTGTTCAGTTCACTCCTAACTGATGCCTTAACTACACCTAGGGGATGTTTTACACTTCAGGTTGGCATGTTTAGTACTTGAATAGGAGTGATATCACTGTATGTTAACCTAGACTCAGGCCCTACCTAATCTTGGAGATACATTTCTCATGAATGAGTAACCAAGGGAGATACAATTTTTAGGAGTTAGTGCATGTCTAATGCAAGATTAATCACCATATTATGAGAGCCAATGCAATCATCCAGCAAAAAACTACTCGTTTTCGCCCAACGTGAGGCTCGAACCCACGACCCTGAGAATAAGAGTCTCATGCTCTACCGACTGAGCTAGCCGGGCTCCCACTTAAATATGGTATGCAGACTCATCATTTTTTATTAAGGAAAACCGTTTCTGGATATTCCTCTGCTCTTGTTTTGCAAGGAACTTCACTTTTATACATCCTTCAGAGGAAAGAATGTCAAGTAAAATAAGACGAAATGAAAATGGAAGGTGTGAAATTTTCATTTTGAGATTGCATAAGAAATCAAATTCCTCTCACGTGCTATAGAATACCTAAACACTTTTGATTAAACCACTTTAGTTGTTATAATGACACCAAATTTGAAAGCCATCTGTGACTTTTCTGTTCTTACTCTGCAACAACCATGGCAATTACAAGTTAAAAAGTAAAATGTATGGAAATTTTAGAATGGAGAATGCGGGCATCGATCCCGCTACCTCTCGCATGCTAAGCGAGCGCTCTACCATTTGAGCTAATTCCCCTGTGTGCTCACTCAGCATCACATTTCAAAAGTAACGTTACTGCTGTCCACACTTTATTTTAAGTCTAATTGCCCATAACATGAGTGTTCAGTTCACTCCTAACTGATGCCTTAACTACACCTAGGGGATGTTTTACACTTCAGGTTGGCATGTTTAGTACTTGAATAGGAGTGATATCACTGCATGTTAACCTAGACTCAGGCCCTACCTAATCTTGGAGATACATTTCTCATGAATGAGTAACCAAGGGAGATACAATTTTTAGGAGTTAGTGCATGTCTAATGCAAGATTAATCACCATATTATGAGAGCCAATGCTATCATCCAGCAAAAAATACTCGTTTTCGCCCAACGTGGGGCTCGAACCCACTTCCCTGAGATTAAGAGTCTCATGCTCTACCGACTGAGCTAGCCGGGCTCCCACTTAAATATGGTATGCAGACTCATCATTTTTTATTAAGGAAAACTGTTTCTGGATATTCCTCTGCTCTTGTTTGGAAGGAACTTCACTTTTATACATCCTTCAGAGGAAAGAATGTCAAGTAAAATAAGACGAAATGAAAATGGAAGGTGTGAAATTTTCATTTTGAGATTGCATAAGAAATCAAATTCCTCTCACGTGCTATAGAATACCTAAACACTTTTGATTAAACCACTTTAGTTGTTATAATGACACCAAATTTGAAAGCCATCTGTGACTTTTCTGTTCTTACTCTGCAACAACCATGGCAATTACAAGTTAAAAAGTAAAATGTATGCAAATTTTAGAATGGAGAATGCGGGCATCGATCCCGCTACCTCTCGCATGCTAAGCGAGCGCTCTACCATTTGAGCTAATTCCCCTGTGTGCTCACTCAGCATCACATTTCAAAAGTAACGTTACTGCTGTCCACACTTTATTTTAAGTCTAATTGCCCATAACATGAGTGTTCAGTTCACTCCTAACTGATGCCTTAACTACACCTAGGGGATGTTTTACACTTCAGGTTGGCATGATTAGTACTTGAATAGGAGTGATATCACTGTATGTTAACCTAGACTCAGGCCCTACCTAATCTTGGAGATACATTTCTCATGAATGAGTAACCAAGGGAGATACAATTTTTAGGAGTTAGTGCATGTCTAATGCAAGATTAATCACCATATTATGAGAGCCAATGCTATCATCCAGCAAAAAATACTCGTTTTCGCCCAACGTGGGGCTCGAACCCACGACCCTGAGATTAAGAGTCTCATGCTCTACCGACTGAGCTAGCCGGGCTCCCACTTAAATATGGTATGCAGACTCATCATTTTTTATTAAGGAAAACCGTTTCTGGATATTCCTCTGCTCTTGTTTTGCAAGGAACTTAACTTTTATACATCCTTCAGAGGAAAGAATGTCAAGTAAAATAAGACGAAATGAAAATGGAAGGTGTGAAATTTTCATTTTGAGATTGCATAAGAAATCAAATTCCTCTCACGTGCTATAGAATACCTAAACACTTTTGATTAAACCACTTTAGTTGTTATAATGACACCAAATTTGAAAGCCATCTGTGACTTTTCTGTTCTTACTCTGCAACAACCATGGCAATTACAAGTTAAAAAGTAAAATGTATGCAAATTTTAGAATGGAGAATGCGGGCATCGATCCCGCTACCTCTCGCATGCTAAGCGAGCGCTCTACCATTTGAGCTAATTCCCCTGCGTGCTCACTCAGCATCACATTTCAAAAGTAACGTTACTGCTGTCCACACTTTATTTTAAGTCTAATTGCCCATAACATGAGTGTTCAGTTCACTCCTAACTGATGCCTTAACTACACCTAGGGGATGTTTTACACTTCAGGTTGGCATGTTTAGTACTTGAATAGGAGTGATATCACTGTATGTTAACCTAGACTCAGGCCCTACCTAATCTTGGAGATACATTTCTCATGAATGAGTAACCAAGGGAGATACAATTTTTAGGAGTTAGTGCATGTCTAATGCAAGATTAATCACCATATTATGAGAGCCAATGCAATCATCCAGCAAAAAACTACTCGTTTTCGCCCAACGTGAGGCTCGAACCCACGACCCTGAGAATAAGAGTCTCATGCTCTACCGACTGAGCTAGCCGGGCTCCCACTTAAATATGGTATGCAGACTCATCATTTTTTATTAAGGAAAACTGTTTCTGGATATTCCTCTGCTCTTGTTTTGCAAGGAACTTCACTTTTATACATCCTTCAGAGGAAAGAATGTCAAGTAAAATAAGACGAAATGAAAATGGAAGGTGTGAAATTTTCATTTTGAGATTGCATAAGAAATCAAATTCCTCTCACGTGCTATAGAATACCTAAACACTTTTGATTAAACCACTTTAGTTGTTATAATGACACCAAATTTGAAAGCCATCTGTGACTTTTCTGTTCTTACTCTGCAACAACCATGGCAATTACAAGTTAAAAAGTAAAATGTATGCAAATTTTAAAATGGAGAATGCGGGCATCGATCCCGCTACCTCTCGCATGCTAAGCGAGCGCTCTACCATTTGAGATAATTCCCCTGTGTGCTCACTCAGCATCACATTTCAAAAGTAACGTTACTGCTGTCCACACTTTATTTTAAGTCTAATTGCCCATAACATGAGTGTTCAGTTCACTCCTAACTGATGCCTTAACTACACCTAGGGGATGTTTTACACTTCAGGTTGGCATGTTTAGTACTTGAATAGGAGTGATATCACTGTATGTTAACCTAGACTCAGGCCCTACCTAATCTTGGAGATACATTTCACATGAATGAGTAACCAAGGGAGATACAATTTTTAGGAGTTAGTGCATGTCTAATGCAAGATTAATCACCATATTATGAGAGCCAATGCAATCATCCAGCAAAAAATACTCGTTTTTGCCCAACGTGGGGCTCGAACCCACAACCCTGAGATTAAGACTCTCATGCTCTACCGACTGAGCTAGCCGGGCTCCCACTTAAATATGGTATGCAGACTCATCATTTTTTATTAAGGAAAACCGTTTCTGGATATTCCTCTGCTCTTGTTTTGCAAGGAACTTAACTTTTATACATCCTTCAGAGGAAAGAATGTCAAGTAAAATAAGACGAAATGAAAATGGAAGGTGTGAAATTTTCATTTTGAGATTGCATAAGAAATCAAATTCCTCTCACGTGCTATAGAATACCTAAACACTTTTGATTAAACCACTTTAGTTGTTATAATGACACCAAATTTGAAAGCCATCTGTGACTTTTCTGTTCTTACTCTGCAACAACCATGGCAATTACAAGTTAAAAAGTAAAATGTATGCAAATTTTAGAATGGAGAATGCGGGCATCGATCCCGCTACCTCTCGCATGCTAAGCGAGCGCTCTACCATTTGAACTAATTCCCCTGTGTGCTCACTCAGCATCACATTTCAAAAGTAACGTTACTGCTGTCCACACTTTATTTTAAGTCTAATTGCCCATAACATGAGTGTTCAGTTCACTCCTAACTGATGCCTTAACTACACCTAGGGGATGTTTTACACTTCAGGTTGGCATGTTTAGTACTTGAATAGGAGTGATATCACTGTATGTTAACCTAGACTCAGGCCCTACCTAATCTTGGAGATACATTTCTCATGAATGAGTAACCAAGGGAGATACAATTTTTAGGAGTTAGTGCATGTCTAATGCAAGATTAATCACCATATTATGAGAGCCAATGCAATCATCCAGCAAAAAACTACTCGTTTTCGCCCAACGTGAGGCTCGAACCCACGACCCTGAGAATAAGAGTCTCATGCTCTACCGACTGAGCTAGCCGGGCTCCCACTTAAATATGGTATGCAGACTCATCATTTTTTATTAAGGAAAACCGTTTCTGGATATTCCTCTGCTCTTGTTTTGCAAGGAACTTCACTTTTATACATCCTTCAGAGGAAAGAATGTCAAGTAAAATAAGACGAAATGAAAATGGAAGGTGTGAAATTTTCATTTTGAGATTGCATAAGAAATCAAATTCCTCTCACGTGCTATAGAATACCTAAACACTTTTGATTAAACCACTTTAGTTGTTATAATGACACCAAATTTGAAAGCCATCTGTGACTTTTCTGTTCTTACTCTGCAACAACCATGGCAATTACAAGTTAAAAAGTAAAATGTATGCAAATTTTAGAATGGAGAATGCGGGCATCGATCCCGCTACCTCTCGCATGCTAAGCGAGCGCTCTACCATTTGAGCTAATTCCCCTGTGTGCTCACTCAGCATCACATTTCAAAAGTAACGTTACTGCTGTCCACACTTTATTTTAAGTCTAATTGCCCATAACATGAGTGTTCAGTTCACTCCTAACTGATGCCTTAACTACACCTAGGGGATGTTTTACACTTCAGGTTGGCATGTTTAGTACTTGAATAGGAGTGATATCACTGTATGTTAACCTAGACTCAGGCCCTACCTAATCTTGGAGATACATTTCTCATGAATGAGTAACCAAGGGAGATACAATTTTTAGGAGTTAGTGCATGTCTAATGCAAGATTAATCACCATATTATGAGAGCCAATGCAATCATCCAGCAAAAAACTACTCGTTTTCGCCCAACGTGAGGCTCGAACCCACGACCCTGAGAATAAGAGTCTCATGCTCTACCGACTGAGCTAGCCGGGCTCCCACTTAAATATGGTATGCAGACTCATCATTTTTTATTAAGGAAAACCGTTTCTGGATATTCCTCTGCTCTTGTTTTGCAAGGAACTTCACTTTTATACATCCTTCAGAGGAAAGAATGTCAAGTAAAATAAGACGAAATGAAAATGGAAGGTGTGAAATTTTCATTTTGAGATTGCATAAGAAATCAAATTCCTCTCACGTGCTATAGAATACCTAAACACTTTTGATTAAACCACTTTAGTTGTTATAATGACACCAAATTTGAAAGCCATCTGTGACTTTTCTGTTCTTACTCTGCAACAACCATGGCAATTACAAGTTAAAAAGTAAAATGTATGGAAATTTTAGAATGGAGAATGCGGGCATCGATCCCGCTACCTCTCGCATGCTAAGCGAGCGCTCTACCATTTGAGCTAATTCCCCTGTGTGCTCACTCAGCATCACATTTCAAAAGTAACGTTACTGCTGTCCACACTTTATTTTAAGTCTAATTGCCCATAACATGAGTGTTCAGTTCACTCCTAACTGATGCCTTAACTACACCTAGGGGATGTTTTACACTTCAGGTTGGCATGTTTAGTACTTGAATAGGAGTGATATCACTGCATGTTAACCTAGACTCAGGCCCTACCTAATCTTGGAGATACATTTCTCATGAATGAGTAACCAAGGGAGATACAATTTTTAGGAGTTAGTGCATGTCTAATGCAAGATTAATCACCATATTATGAGAGCCAATGCTATCATCCAGCAAAAAATACTCGTTTTCGCCCAACGTGGGGCTCGAACCCACTTCCCTGAGATTAAGAGTCTCATGCTCTACCGACTGAGCTAGCCGGGCTCCCACTTAAATATGGTATGCAGACTCATCATTTTTTATTAAGGAAAACTGTTTCTGGATATTCCTCTGCTCTTGTTTGGAAGGAACTTCACTTTTATACATCCTTCAGAGGAAAGAATGTCAAGTAAAATAAGACGAAATGAAAATGGAAGGTGTGAAATTTTCATTTTGAGATTGCATAAGAAATCAAATTCCTCTCACGTGCTATAGAATACCTAAACACTTTTGATTAAACCACTTTAGTTGTTATAATGACACCAAATTTGAAAGCCATCTGTGACTTTTCTGTTCTTACTCTGCAACAACCATGGCAATTACAAGTTAAAAAGTAAAATGTATGCAAATTTTAGAATGGAGAATGCGGGCATCGATCCCGCTACCTCTCGCATGCTAAGCGAGCGCTCTACCATTTGAGCTAATTCCCCTGTGTGCTCACTCAGCATCACATTTCAAAAGTAACGTTACTGCTGTCCACACTTTATTTTAAGTCTAATTGCCCATAACATGAGTGTTCAGTTCACTCCTAACTGATGCCTTAACTACACCTAGGGGATGTTTTACACTTCAGGTTGGCATGTTTAGTACTTGAATAGGAGTGATATCACTGTATGTTAACCTAGACTCAGGCCCTACCTAATCTTGGAGATACATTTCTCATGAATGAGTAACCAAGGGAGATACAATTTTTAGGAGTTAGTGCATGTCTAATGCAAGATTAATCACCATATTATGAGAGCCAATGCTATCATCCAGCAAAAAATACTCGTTTTCGCCCAACGTGGGGCTCGAACCCACGACCCTGAGATTAAGAGTCTCATGCTCTACCGACTGAGCTAGCCGGGCTCCCACTTAAATATGGTATGCAGACTCATCATTTTTTATTAAGGAAAACTGTTTCTGGATATTCCTCTGCTCTTGTTTTGCAAGGAACTTCACTTTTATACATCCTTCAGAGGAAAGAATGTCAAGTAAAATAAGACGAAATGAAAATGGAAGGTGTGAAATTTTCATTTTGAGATTGCATAAGAAATCAAATTCCTCTCACGTGCTATAGAATACCTAAACACTTTTGATTAAACCACTTTAATTGTTATAATGACACCAAATTTGAAAGCCATCTGTGACTTTTCTGTTCTTACTCTGCAACAACCATGGCAATTACAAGTTAAAAAGTAAAATGTATGCAAATTTTGGAATGGAGAATGCGGGCATCGATCCCGCTACCTCTCACATGCTAAGCGAGCGCTCTACCATTTGAGCTAATTCCCCTGTGTGCTCACTCAGCATCACATTTCAAAAGTAACGTTACTGCTGTCCACACTTTATTTTAAGTCTAATTGCCCATAACATGAGTGTTCAGTTCACTCCTAACTGATGCCTTAACTACACCTAGGGGATGTTTTACACTTCAGGTTGGCATGTTTAGTACTTGAATAGGAGTGATATCACTGTATGTTAACCTAGACTCAGGCCCTACCTAATCTTGGAGATACATTTCTCATGAATGAGTAACCAAGGGAGATACAATTTTTAGGAGTTAGTGCATGTCTAATGCAAGATTAATCACCATATTATGAGAGCCAATGCTATCATCCAGCAAAAAATACTGGTTTTCGCCCAACGTGGGGCTCGAACCCACGACCCTGAGATTAAGAGTCTCATGCTCTACCGACTGAGCTAGCCGGGCTCCCACTTAAATATGGTATGCAGACTCATCATTTTTTATTAAGGAAAACCGTTTCTGGATATTCCTCTGCTCTTGTTTTGCAAGGAACTTCACTTTTATACATCCTTCAGAGGAAAGAATGTCAAGTAAAATAAGACGAAATGAAAATGGAAGGTGTGAAATTTTCATTTTGAGATTGCATAAGAAATCAAATTCCTCTCACGTGCTATAGAATACCTAAACACTTTTGATTAAACCACTTTAGTTGTTATAATGACACCAAATTTGAAAGCCATCTGTGACTTTTCTGTTCTTACTCTTCAACAACCATGGCAATTACAAGTTAAAAAGTAAAATGTATGCAAATTTTAGAATGGAGAATGCGGGCATCGATCCCGCTACCTCTCGCATGCTAAGCGAGCGCTCTACCATTTGAGCTAATTCCCCTGTGTGCTCACTCAGCATCACATTTCAAATGTAACGTTACTGCTGTCCACACTTTATTTTAAGTCTAATTGCCCATAACATGAGTGTTCAGTTCACTCCTAACTGATGCCTTAACTACACCTAGGGGATGTTTTACACTTCAGGTTGGCATGTTTAGTACTTGAATAGGAGTGATATCACTGCATGTTAACCTAGACTCAGGCCCTACCTAATCTTGGAGATACCTTTCTCATGAATGAGTAACCAAGGGAGATACAATTTTTAGGAGTTAGTGCATGTCTAATGCAAGATTAATCACCATATTATGAGAGCCAATGCTATCATCCAGCAAAAAATACTCGTTTTCGCCCAACGTGGGGCTCGAACCCACGACCCTGAGATTAAGAGTCTCATGCTCTACCGACTGAGCTAGCCGGGCTCCCACTTAAATATGGTATGCAGACTCATCATTTTTTATTAAGGAAAACCGTTTCTGGATATTCCTCTGCTCTTGTTTTGCAAGGAACTTCACTTTTATACATCCTTCAGAGGAAAGAATGTCAAGTAAAATAAGACGAAATGAAAATGGAAGGTGTGAAATTTTCATTTTGAGATTGCATAAGAAATCAAATTCCTCTCACGTGCTATAGAATACCTAAAGACTTTTGATTAAACCACTTTAGTTGTTATAATGACACCAAATTTGAAAGCCATCTGTGACTTTTCTGTTCTTACTCTGCAACAACCATGGCAATTACAAGTTAAAAAGTAAAATGTATGCAAATTTTAGAATGGAGAATGCGGGCATCGATCCCGCTACCTCTCGCATGCTAAGCGAGCGCTCTACCATTTGAGCTAATTTCCCTGTGTGCTCACTCAGCATCACATTTCAAAAGTAACGTTACTGCTGTCCACACTTTATTTTAAGTCTAATTGCCCATAACATGAGTGTTCAGTTCACTCCTAACTGATGCCTTAACTACACCTAGGGGATGTTTTACACTTCAGGTTGGCATGTTTAGTACTTGAATAGGAGTGATATCACTGTATGTTAACCTAGACTCAGGCCCTACCTAATCTTGGAGATACATTTCTCATGAATGAGTAACCAAGGGAGATACAATTTTTAGGAGTTAGTGCATGTCTAATGCAAGATTAATCACCATATTATGAGAGCCAATGCTATCATCCAGCAAAAAATACTCGTTTTCGCCCAACGTGGGGCTCGAACCCACGACCCTGATATTAAGAGTCTCATGCTCTACCGACTGAGCTAGCCGGGCTCCCACTTAAATATGGTATGCAGACTCATCATTTTTTATTAAGGAAAACCGTTTCTGGATATTCCTCTGCTCTTGTTTTGCAAGGAACTTCACTTTTATACATCCTTCAGAGGAAAGAATGTCAAGTAAAATAAGACGAAATGAAAATGGAAGGTGTGAAATTTTCATTTTGAGATTGCATAAGAAATCAAATTCCTCTCACGTGCTATAGAATACCTAAACACTTTTGATTAAACCACTTTAGTTGTTATAATGACACCAAATTTGAAAGCCATCTGTGACTTTTCTGTTCTTACTCTTCAACAACCATGGCAATTACAAGTTAAAAAGTAAAATGTATGCAAATTTTAGAATGGAGAATGCGGGCATCGATCCCACTACCTCTCGCATGCTAAGCGAGCGCTCTACCATTTGAGCTAATTCCCCTGTGTGCTCACTCAGCATCACATTTCAAATGTAACGTTACTGCTGTCCACACTTTATTTTAAGTCTAATTGCCCATAACATGAGTGTTCAGTTCACTCCTAACTGATGCCTTAACTACACCTAGGGGATGTTTTACACTTCAGGTTGGCATGTTTAGTACTTGAATAGGAGTGATATCACTGCATGTTAACCTAGACTCAGGCCCTACCTAATCTTGGAGATACCTTTCTCATGAATGAGTAACCAAGGGAGATACAATTTTTAGGAGTTAGTGCATGTCTAATGCAAGATTAATCACCATATTATGAGAGCCAATGCTATCATCCAGCAAAAAATACTCGTTTTCGCCCAACGTGGGGCTCGAACCCACGACCCTGAGATTAAGAGTCTCATGCTCTACCGACTGAGCTAGCCGGGCTCCCACTTAAATATGGTATGCAGACTCATCATTTTTTATTAAGGAAAACCGTTTCTGGATATTCCTCTGCTCTTGTTTTGCAAGGAACTTCACTTTTATACATCCTTCAGAGGAAAGAATGTCAAGTAAAATAAGACGAAATGAAAATGGAAGGTGTGAAATTTTCATTTTGAGATTGCATAAGAAATCAAATTCCTCTCACGTGCTATAGAATACCTAAACACTTTTGATTAAACCACTTTAATTGTTATAATGACACCAAATTTGAAAGCCATCTGTGACTTTTCTGTTCTTACTCTGCAACAACCATGGCAATTACAAGTTAAAAAGTAAAATGTATGCAAATTTTGGAATGGAGAATGCGGGCATCGATCCCGCTACCTCTCACATGCTAAGCGAGCGCTCTACCATTTGAGCTAATTCCCCTGTGTGCTCACTCAGCATCACATTTCAAAAGTAACGTTACTGCTGTCCACACTTTATTTTAAGTCTAATTGCCCATAACATGAGTGTTCAGTTCACTCCTAACTGATGCCTTAACTACACCTAGGGGATGTTTTACACTTCAGGTTGGCATGTTTAGTACTTGAATAGGAGTGATATCACTGTATGTTAACCTAGACTCAGGCCCTACCTAATCTTGGAGATACATTTCTCATGAATGAGTAACCAAGGGAGATACAATTTTTAGGAGTTAGTGCATGTCTAATGCAAGATTAATCACCATATTATGAGAGCCAATGCTATCATCCAGCAAAAAATACTGGTTTTCGCCCAACGTGGGGCTCGAACCCACGACCCTGAGATTAAGAGTCTCATGCTCTACCGACTGAGCTAGCCGGGCTCCCACTTAAATATGGTATGCAGACTCATCATTTTTTATTAAGGAAAACCGTTTCTGGATATTCCTCTGCTCTTGTTTTGCAAGGAACTTCACTTTTATACATCCTTCAGAGGAAAGAATGTCAAGTAAAATAAGACGAAATGAAAATGGAAGGTGTGAAATTTTCATTTTGAGATTGCATAAGAAATCAAATTCCTCTCACGTGCTATAGAATACCTAAACACTTTTGATTAAACCACTTTAGTTGTTATAATGACACCAAATTTGAAAGCCATCTGTGACTTTTCTGTTCTTACTCTTCAACAACCATGGCAATTACAAGTTAAAAAGTAAAATGTATGCAAATTTTAGAATGGAGAATGCGGGCATCGATCCCGCTACCTCTCGCATGCTAAGCGAGCGCTCTACCATTTGAGCTAATTCCCCTGTGTGCTCACTCAGCATCACATTTCAAATGTAACGTTACTGCTGTCCACACTTTATTTTAAGTCTAATTGCCCATAACATGAGTGTTCAGTTCACTCCTAACTGATGCCTTAACTACACCTAGGGGATGTTTTACACTTCAGGTTGGCATGTTTAGTACTTGAATAGGAGTGATATCACTGCATGTTAACCTAGACTCAGGCCCTACCTAATCTTGGAGATACCTTTCTCATGAATGAGTAACCAAGGGAGATACAATTTTTAGGAGTTAGTGCATGTCTAATGCAAGATTAATCACCATATTATGAGAGCCAATGCTATCATCCAGCAAAAAATACTCGTTTTCGCCCAACGTGGGGCTCGAACCCACGACCCTGAGATTAAGAGTCTCATGCTCTACCGACTGAGCTAGCCGGGCTCCCACTTAAATATGGTATGCAGACTCATCATTTTTTATTAAGGAAAACCGTTTCTGGATATTCCTCTGCTCTTGTTTTGCAAGGAACTTCACTTTTATACATCCTTCAGAGGAAAGAATGTCAAGTAAAATAAGACGAAATGAAAATGGAAGGTGTGAAATTTTCATTTTGAGATTGCATAAGAAATCAAATTCCTCTCACGTGCTATAGAATACCTAAACACTTTTGATTAAACCACTTTAGTTGTTATAATGACACCAAATTTGAAAGCCATCTGTGACTTTTCTGTTCTTACTCTGCAACAACCATGGCAATTACAAGTTAAAAAGTAAAATGTATGCAAATTTTGGAATGGAGAATGCGGGCATCGATCCCGCTACCTCTCACATGCTAAGCGAGCGCTCTACCATTTGAGCTAATTCCCCTGTGTGCTCACTCAGCATCACATTTCAAAAGTAACGTTACTGCTGTCCACACTTTATTTTAAGTCTAATTGCCCATAACATGAGTGTTCAGTTCACTCCTAACTGATGCATTAACTACACCTAGGGGATGTTTTACATTTCAGGTTGGCATGTTTAGTACTTGAATAGGAGTGATATCACTGCATGTTAACCTAGACTCAGGCCCTACCTAATCTTGGAGATACATTTCTCATGAATGAGTAACCAAGGGAGATACAATTTTTAGGAGTTAGTGCATGTCTAATGCAAGATTAATCACCATATTATGAGAGCCAATGCTATCATCCAGCAAAAAATACTCGTTTTCTCCCAACGTGGGGCTCCAACCCACGACTCTGAGATTAAGAGTCTCATGCTCTACCGACTGAGCTAGCCGGGCTCCCACTTAAATATGGTATGCAGACTCATCATTTTTTATTAAGGAAAACCGTTTCTGGATATTCCTCTGCTCTTGTTTTGCAAGGAACTTCACTTTCATACATCCTTCAGAGGAAAGAATGTCAAGTAAAATAAGACGAAATGAAAATGGAAGGTGTGAAATTTTCATTTTGAGATTGCATAAGAAATCAAATTCCTCTCACGTGCTATAGAATACCTAAACACTTTTGATTAAACCACTTTAGTTGTTATAATGACACCAAATTTGAAAGCCATCTGTGACTTTTCTGTTCTTACTCTGCAACAACCATGGCAATTACAAGTTAAAAAGTAAAATGTATGCAAATTTTAAAATGGAGAATGCGGGCATCGATCCTGCTACCTCTCGCATGCTAAGCGAGCGCTCTACCATTTGAGCTAATTTCCCTGTGTGCTCACTCAGCATCACATTTCAAAAGTAACGTTACTGCTGTCCACACTTTATTTTAAGTCTAATTGCCCATAACATGAGTGTTCAGTTCACTCCTAACTGATGCCTTAACTACACCTAGGGGATGTTTTACACTTCAGGTTGGCATGTTTAGTACTTGAATAGGAGTGATATCACTGTATGTTAACCTAGACTCAGGCCCTACCTAATCTTGGAGATACATTTCTCATGAATGAGTAACCAAGGGAGATACAATTTTTAGGAGTTAGTGCATGTCTAATGCAAGATTAATCACCATATTATGAGAGCCAATGCTATCATCCAGCAAAAAATACTCGTTTTCGCCCAACGTGGGGCTCGAACCCACGACCCTGATATTAAGAGTCTCATGCTCTACCGACTGAGCTAGCCGGGCTCCCACTTAAATATGGTATGCAGACTCATCATTTTTTATTAAGGAAAACCGTTTCTGGATATTCCTCTGCTCTTGTTTTGCAAGGAACTTCACTTTTATACATCCTTCAGAGGAAAGAATGTCAAGTAAAATAAGACGAAATGAAAATGGAAGGTGTGAAATTTTCATTTTGAGATTGCATAAGAAATCAAATTCCTCTCACGTGCTATAGAATACCTAAACACTTTTGATTAAACCACTTTAGTTGTTATAATGACACCAAATTTGAAAGCCATCTGTGACTTTTCTGTTCTTACTCTTCAACAACCATGGCAATTACAAGTTAAAAAGTAAAATGTATGCAAATTTTAGAATGGAGAATGCGGGCATCGATCCCACTACCTCTCGCATGCTAAGCGAGCGCTCTACCATTTGAGCTAATTCCCCTGTGTGCTCCCTCAGCATCACATTTCAAATGTAACGTTACTGCTGTCCACACTTTATTTTAAGTCTAATTGCCCATAACATGAGTGTTCAGTTCACTCCTAACTGATGCCTTAACTACACCTAGGGGATGTTTTACACTTCAGGTTGGCATGTTTAGTACTTGAATAGGAGAGATATCACTGCATGTTAACCTAGACTCAGGCCCTACCTAATCTTGGAGATACCTTTCTCATGAATGAGTAACCAAGGGAGATACAATTTTTAGGAGTTAGTGCATGTCTAATGCAAGATTAATCACCATATTATGAGAGCCAATGCTATCATCCAGCAAAAAATACTCGTTTTCGCCCAACGTGGGGCTCGAACCCACGACCCTGAGATTAAGAGTCTCATGCTCTACCGACTGAGCTAGCCGGGCTCCCACTTAAATATGGTATGCAGACTCATCATTTTTTATTAAGGAAAACCGTTTCTGGATATTCCTCTGCTCTTGTTTTGCAAGGAACTTCACTTTTATACATCCTTCAGAGGAAAGAATGTCAAGTAAAATAAGACGAAATGAAAATGGAAGGTGTGAAATTTTCATTTTGAGATTGCATAAGAAATCAAATTCCTCTCACGTGCTATAGAATACCTAAACACTTTTGATTAAACCACTTTAATTGTTATAATGACACCAAATTTGAAAGCCATCTGTGACTTTTCTGTTCTTACTCTGCAACAACCATGGCAATTACAAGTTAAAAAGTAAAATGTATGCAAATTTTGGAATGGAGAATGCGGGCATCGATCCCGCTACCTCTCACATGCTAAGCGAGCGCTCTACCATTTGAGCTAATTCCCCTGTGTGCTCACTCAGCATCACATTTCAAAAGTAACGTTACTGCTGTCCACACTTTATTTTAAGTCTAATTGCCCATAACATGAGTGTTCAGTTCACTCCTAACTGATGCCTTAACTACACCTAGGGGATGTTTTACACTTCAGGTTGGCATGTTTAGTACTTGAATAGGAGTGATATCACTGTATGTTAACCTAGACTCAGGCCCTACCTAATCTTGGAGATACATTTCTCATGAATGAGTAACCAAGGGAGATACAATTTTTAGGAGTTAGTGCATGTCTAATGCAAGATTAATCACCATATTATGAGAGCCAATGCTATCATCCAGCAAAAAATACTGGTTTTCGCCCAACGTGGGGCTCGAACCCACGACCCTGAGATTAAGAGTCTCATGCTCTACCGACTGAGCTAGCCGGGCTCCCACTTAAATATGGTATGCAGACTCATCATTTTTTATTAAGGAAAACCGTTTCTGGATATTCCTCTGCTCTTGTTTTGCAAGGAACTTCACTTTTATACATCCTTCAGAGGAAAGAATGTCAAGTAAAATAAGACGAAATGAAAATGGAAGGTGTGAAATTTTCATTTTGAGATTGCATAAGAAATCAAATTCCTCTCACGTGCTATAGAATACCTAAACACTTTTGATTAAACCACTTTAGTTGTTATAATGACACCAAATTTGAAAGCCATCTGTGACTTTTCTGTTCTTACTCTTCAACAACCATGGCAATTACAAGTTAAAAAGTAAAATGTATGCAAATTTTAGAATGGAGAATGCGGGCATCGATCCCGCTACCTCTCGCATGCTAAGCGAGCGCTCTACCATTTGAGCTAATTCCCCTGTGTGCTCACTCAGCATCACATTTCAAATGTAACGTTACTGCTGTCCACACTTTATTTTAAGTCTAATTGCCCATAACATGAGTGTTCAGTTCACTCCTAACTGATGCCTTAACTACACCTAGGGGATGTTTTACACTTCAGGTTGGCATGTTTAGTACTTGAATAGGAGTGATATCACTGCATGTTAACCTAGACTCAGGCCCTACCTAATCTTGGAGATACCTTTCTCATGAATGAGTAACCAAGGGAGATACAATTTTTAGGAGTTAGTGCATGTCTAATGCAAGATTAATCACCATATTATGAGAGCCAATGCTATCATCCAGCAAAAAATACTCGTTTTCGCCCAACGTGGGGCTCGAACCCACGACCCTGAGATTAAGAGTCTCATGCTCTACCGACTGAGCTAGCCGGGCTCCCACTTAAATATGGTATGCAGACTCATCATTTTTTATTAAGGAAAACCGTTTCTGGATATTCCTCTGCTCTTGTTTTGCAAGGAACTTCACTTTTATACATCCTTCAGAGGAAAGAATGTCAAGTAAAATAAGACGAAATGAAAATGGAAGGTGTGAAATTTTCATTTTGAGATTGCATAAGAAATCAAATTCCTCTCACGTGCTATAGAATACCTAAACACTTTTGATTAAACCACTTTAGTTGTTATAATGACACCAAATTTGAAAGCCATCTGTGACTTTTCTGTTCTTACTCTGCAACAACCATGGCAATTACAAGTTAAAAAGTAAAATGTATGCAAATTTTGGAATGGAGAATGCGGGCATCGATCCCGCTACCTCTCACATGCTAAGCGAGCGCTCTACCATTTGAGCTAATTCCCCTGTGTGCTCACTCAGCATCACATTTCAAAAGTAACGTTACTGCTGTCCACACTTTATTTTAAGTCTAATTGCCCATAACATGAGTGTTCAGTTCACTCCTAACTGATGCCTTAACTACACCTAGGGGATGTTTTACACTTCAGGTTGGCATGTTTAGTACTTGAATAGGAGTGATATCACTGTATGTTAACCTAGACTCAGGCCCTACCTAATCTTGGAGATACATTTCTCATGAATGAGTAACCAAGGGAGATACAATTTTTAGGAGTTAGTGCATGTCTAATGCAAGATTAATCACCATATTATGAGAGCCAATGCAATCATCCAGCAAAAAATACTCGTTTTCGCCCAACGTGGGGCTCGAACCCACGACCCTGAGATTAAGAGTCTCATGCTCTACCGACTGAGCTAGCCGGGCTCCCACTTAAATATGGTATGCAGACTCATCATTTTTTATTAAGGAAAACCGTTTCTGGATATTCCTCTGCTCTTGTTTTGCAAGGAACTTCACTTTTATACATCCTTCAGAGGAAAGAATGTCAAGTAAAATAAGACGAAATGAAAATGGAAGGTGTGAAATTTTCATTTTGAGATTGCATAAGAAATCAAATTCCTCTCACGTGCTATAGAATACCTAAACACTTTTGATTAAACCACTTTAGTTGTTATATTGACACCAAATTTGAAAGCCATCTGTGACTTTTCTGTTCTTACTCTTCAACAACCATGGCAATTACAAGTTAAAAAGTAAAATGTATGCAAATTTTAGAATGGAGAATGCGGGCATCGATCCCGCTACCTCTCGCATGCTAAGCGAGCGCTCTACCATTTGAGCTAATTCCCCTGTGTGCTCACTCAGCATCACATTTCAAATGTAACGTTACTGCTGTCCACACTTTATTTTAAGTCTAATTGCCCATAACATGAGTGTTCAGTTCACTCCTAACTGATGCCTTAACTACACCTAGGGGATGTTTTACACTTCAGGTTGGCATGTTTAGTACTTGAATAGGAGTGATATCACTGCATGTTAACCTAGACTCAGGCCCTACCTAATCTTGGAGATACCTTTCTCATGAATGAGTAACCAAGGGAGATACAATTTTTAGGAGTTAGTGCATGTCTAATGCAAGATTAATCACCATATTATGAGAGCCAATGCTATCATCCAGCAAAAAATACTCGTTTTCGCCCAACGTGGGGCTCGAACCCACGACCCTGAGATTAAGAGTCTCATGCTCTACCGACTGAGCTAGCCGGGCTCCCACTTAAATATGGTATGCAGACTCATCATTTTTTATTAAGGAAAACCGTTTCTGGATATTCCTCTGCTCTTGTTTTGCAAGGAACTTCACTTTTATACATCCTTCAGAGGAAAGAATGTCAAGTAAAATAAGACGAAATGAAAATGGAAGGTGTGAAATTTTCATTTTGAGATTGCATAAGAAATCAAATTCCTCTCACGTGCTATAGAATACCTAAACACTTTTGATTAAACCACTTTAGTTGTTATAATGACACCAAATTTGAAAGCCATCTGTGACTTTTCTGTTCTTACTCTGCAACAACCATGGCAATTACAAGTTAAAAAGTAAAATGTATGCAAATTTTGGAATGGAGAATGCGGGCATCGATCCCGCTACCTCTCACATGCTAAGCGAGCGCTCTACCATTTGAGCTAATTCCCCTGTGTGCTCACTCAGCATCACATTTCAAAAGTAACGTTACTGCTGTCCACACTTTATTTTAAGTCTAATTGCCCATAACATGAGTGTTCAGTTCACTCCTAACTGATGCATTAACTACACCTAGGGGATGTTTTACATTTCAGGTTGGCATGTTTAGTACTTGAATAGGAGTGATATCACTGCATGTTAACCTAGACTCAGGCCCTACCTAATCTTGGAGATACATTTCTCATGAATGAGTAACCAAGGGAGATACAATTTTTAGGAGTTAGTGCATGTCTAATGCAAGATTAATCACCATATTATGAGAGCCAATGCTATCATCCAGCAAAAAATACTCGTTTTCGCCCAACGTGGGGCTCGAACCCACGACCCTGAGATTAAGAGTCTCATGCTCTACCGACTGAGCTAGCCGGGCTCCCACTTAAATATGGTATGCAGACTCATCATTTTTTATTAAGGAAAACCGTTTCTGGATATTCCTCTGCTCTTGTTTTGCAAGGAACTTCACTTTTATACATCCTTCAGAGGAAAGAATGTCAAGTAAAATAAGACGAAATGAAAATGGAAGGTGTGAAATTTTCATTTTGAGATTGCATAAGAAATCAAATTCCTCTCACGTGCTATAGAATACCTAAACACTTTTGATTAAACCACTTTAGTTGTTATAATGACACCAAATTTGAAAGCCATCTGTGACTTTTCTGTTCTTACTCTGCAACAACCATGGCAATTACAAGTTAAAAAGTAAAATGTATGCAAATTTTGGAATGGAGAATGCGGGCATCGATCCCGCTACCTCTCACATGCTAAGCGAGCGCTCTACCATTTGAGCTAATTCCCCTGTGTGCTCACTCAGCATCACATTTCAAAAGTAACGTTACTGCTGTCCACACTTTATTTTAAGTCTAATTGCCCATAACATGAGTGTTCAGTTCACTCCTAACTGATGCATTAACTACACCTAGGGGATGTTTTACATTTCAGGTTGGCATGTTTAGTACTTGAATAGGAGTGATATCACTGCATGTTAACCTAGACTCAGGCCCTACCTAATCTTGGAGATACATTTCTCATGAATGAGTAACCAAGGGAGATACAATTTTTAGGAGTTAGTGCATGTCTAATGCAAGATTAATCACCATATTATGAGAGCCAATGCTATCATCCAGCAAAAAATACTCGTTTTTGCCCAACGTGGGGCTCGAACCCACGACCCTGAGATTAAGAGTCTCATGCTCTACCGACTGAGCTAGCCGGGCTCCCACTTAAATATGGTATGCAGACTCATCATTTTTTATTAAGGAAAACCGTTTCTGGATATTCCTCTGCTCTTGTTTTGCAAGGAACTTCACTTTTATACATCCTTCAGAGGAAAGAATGTCAAGTAAAATAAGACGAAATGAAAATGGAAGGTGTGAAATTTTCATTTTGAGATTGCATAAGAAATCAAATTCCTCTCACGTGCTATAGAATACCTAAACA
Source organism: Triturus cristatus (assembly GCF_964204655.1). Lineage (NCBI taxonomy): Eukaryota > Metazoa > Chordata > Amphibia > Caudata > Salamandridae > Triturus > Triturus cristatus. Next base: position 122,225,245 of record NC_140585.1, on the reverse strand, counting down.
CTTTTGATTAAACCACTTTAGTTGTTATATTGACACCAAATTTGAAAGCCATCTGTGACTTTTCTGTTCTTACTCTGCAACAACCATGGCAATTACAAGTTAAAAAGTAAAATGTATGCAAATTTTAGAATGGAGAATGCGGGCATCGATCCCGCTACCTCTCGCATGCTAAGCGAGCGCTCTACCATTTGAGCTAATTCCCCTGTGTGCTCACTCAGCATCACATTTCAAATGTAACGTTACTGCTGTCCACACTTTATTTTAAGTCTAATTGCCCATAACATGAGTGTTCAGTTCACTCCTAACTGATGCCTTAACTACACCTAGGGGATGTTTTACACTTCAGGTTGGCATGTTTAGTACTTGAATAGGAGTGATATCACTGCATGTTAACCTAGACTCAGGCCCTACCTAATCTTGGAGATACCTTTCTCATGAATGAGTAACCAAGGGAGATACAATTTTTAGGAGTTAGTGCATGTCTAATGCAAGATTAATCACCATATTATGAGAGCCAATGCTATCATCCAGCAAAAAATACTCGTTTTCGCCCAACGTGGGGCTCGAACCCACGACCCTGAGATTAAGAGTCTCATGCTCTACCGACTGAGCTAGCCGGGCTCCCACTTAAATATGGTATGCAGACTCATCATTTTTTATTAAGGAAAACCGTTTCTGGATATTCCTCTGCTCTTGTTTTGCAAGGAACTTCACTTTTATACATCCTTCAGAGGAAAGAATGTCAAGTAAAATAAGACGAAATGAAAATGGAAGGTGTGAAATTTTCATTTTGAGATTGCATAAGAAATCAAATTCCTCTCACGTGCTATAGAATACCTAAACACTTTTGATTAAACCACTTTAGTTGTTATAATGACACCAAATTTGAAAGCCATCTGTGACTTTTCTGTTCTTACTCTGCAACAACCATGGCAATTACAAGTTAAAAAGTAAAATGTATGCAAATTTTGGAATGGAGAATGCGGGCATCGATCCCGCTACCTCTCACATGCTAAGCGAGCGCTCTACCATTTGAGCTAATTCCCCTGTGTGCTCACTCAGCATCACATTTCAAAAGTAACGTTACTGCTGTCCACACTTTATTTTAAGTCTAATTGCCCATAACATGAGTGTTCAGTTCACTCCTAACTGATGCATTAACTACACCTAGGGGATGTTTTACATTTCAGGTTGGCATGTTTAGTACTTGAATAGGAGTGATATCACTGCATGTTAACCTAGACTCAGGCCCTACCTAATCTTGGAGATACATTTCTCATGAATGAGTAACCAAGGGAGATACAATTTTTAGGAGTTAGTGCATGTCTAATGCAAGATTAATCACCATATTATGAGAGCCAATGCTATCATCCAGCAAAAAATACTCGTTTTCGCCCAACGTGGGGCTCGAACCCACGACCCTGAGATTAAGAGTCTCATGCTCTACCGACTGAGCTAGCCGGGCTCCCACTTAAATATGGTATGCAGACTCATCATTTTTTATTAAGGAAAACCGTTTCTGGATATTCCTCTGCTCTTGTTTTGCAAGGAACTTCACTTTTATACATCCTTCAGAGGAAAGAATGTCAAGTAAAATAAGACGAAATGAAAATGGAAGGTGTGAAATTTTCATTTTGAGATTGCATAAGAAATCAAATTCCTCTCACGTGCTATAGAATACCTAAACACTTTTGATTAAACCACTTTAGTTGTTATAATGACATCAAATTTGAAAGCCATCTGTGACTTTTCTGTTCTTACTCTGCAACAACCATGGCAATTACAAGTTAAAAAGTAAAATGTATGCAAATTTTGGAATGGAGAATGCGGGCATCGATCCCGCTACCTCTCACATGCTAAGCGAGCGCTCTACCATTTGAGCTAATTCCCCTGTGTGCTCACTCAGCATCACATTTCAAAAGTAACGTTACTGCTGTCCACACTTTATTTTAAGTCTAATTGCCCATAACATGAGTGTTCAGTTCACTCCTAACTGATGCATTAACTACACCTAGGGGATGTTTTACATTTCAGGTTGGCATGTTTAGTACTTGAATAGGAGTGATATCACTGCATGTTAACCTAGACTCAGGCCCTACCTAATCTTGGAGATACATTTCTCATGAATGAGTAACCAAGGGAGATACAATTTTTAGGAGTTAGTGCATGTCTAATGCAAGATTAATCACCATATTATGAGAGCCAATGCTATCATCCAGCAAAAAATACTCGTTTTCGCCCAACGTGGGGCTCGAACCCACGACCCTGAGATTAAGAGTCTCATGCTCTACCGACTGAGCTAGCCGGGCTCCCACTTAAATATGGTATGCAGACTCATCATTTTTTATTAAGGAAAACTGTTTCTGGATATTCCTCTGCTCTTGTTTTGCAAGGAACTTCACTTTTATACATCCTTCAGAGGAAAGAATGTCAAGTAAAATAAGACGAAATGAAAATGGAAGGTGTGAAATTTTCATTTTGAGATTGCATAAGAAATCAAATTCCTCTCACGTGCTATAGAATACCTAAACACTTTTGATTAAACCACTTTAGTTGTTATAATGACACCAAATTTGAAAGCCATCTGTGACTTTTCTGTTCTTACTCTGCAACAACCATGGCAATTACAAGTTAAAAAGTAAAATGTATGCAAATTTTAGAATGGAGAATGCGGGCATCGATCCCACTACCTCTCGCATGCTAAGCGAGCGCTCTACCATTTGAGCTAATTCCCCTGTGTGCTCACTCAGCATCACATTTCAAATGTAATGTTACTGCTGTCCACACTTTATTTTAAGTCTAATTGCCCATAACATGAGTGTTCAGTTCACTCCTAACTGATGCCTTAACTACACCTAGGGGATGTTTTACACTTCAGGTTGGCATGTTTAGTACTTGAATAGGAGTGATATCACTGCATGTTAACCTAGACTCAGGCCCTACCTAATCTTGGAGATACCTTTCTCATGAATGAGTAACCAAGGGAGATACAATTTTTAGGAGTTAGTGCATGTCTAATGCAAGATTAATCACCATATTATGAGAGCCAATGCTATCATCCAGCAAAAAATACTCGTTTTCGCCCAACGTGGGGCTCGAACCCACGACCCTGAGATTAAGAGTCTCATGCTCTACCGACTGAGCTAGCCGGGCTCCCACTTAAATATGGTATGCAGACTCATCATTTATTATTAAGGAAAACCGTTTCTGGATATTCCTCTGCTCTTGTTTTGCAAGGAACTTCACTTTTATACATCCTTCAGAGGAAAGAATGTCAAGTAAAATAAGACGAAATGAAAATGGAAGGTGTGAAATTTTCATTTTGAGATTGCATAAGAAATCAAATTCCTCTCACGTGCTATAGAATACCTAAACACTTTTGATTAAACCACTTTAGTTGTTATAATGACACCAAATTTGAAAGCCATCTGTGACTTTTCTGTTCTTACTCTGCAACAACCATGGCAATTACAAGTTAAAAAGTAAAATGTATGCAAATTTTGGAATGGAGAATGCGGGCATCGAGCCCGCTACCTCTCACATGCTAAGCGAGCGCTCTACCATTTGAGCTAATTCCCCTGTGTGCTCACTCAGCATCACATTTCAAAAGTAACGTTACTGCTGTCCACACTTTATTTTAAGTCTAATTGCCCATAACATGAGTGTTCAGTTCACTCCTAACTGATGCCTTAACTACACCTAGGGGATGTTTTACACTTCAGGTTGGCATGTTTAGTACTTGAATAGGAGTGATATCACTGTATGTTAACCTAGACTCAGGCCCTACCTAATCTTGGAGATACCTTTCTCATGAATGAGTAACCAAGGGAGATACAATTTTTAGGAGTTAGTGCATGTCTAATGCAAGATTAATCACCATATTATGAGAGCCAATGCTATCATCCAGCAAAAAATACTGGTTTTCGCCCAACGTGGGGCTCGAACCCACGACCCTGAGATTAAGAGTCTCATGCTCTACCGACTGAGCTAGCCGGGCTCCCACTTAAATATGGTATGCAGACTCATCATTTTTTATTAAGGAAAACTGTTTCTGGATATTCCTCTGCTCTTGTTTTGCAAGGAACTTCACTTTTATACATCCTTCAGAGGAAAGAATGTCAAGTAAAATAAGACGAAATGAAAATGAAAGGTGTGAAATTTTCATTTTGAGATTGCATAAGAAATCAAATTCCTCTCACGTGCTATAGAATACCTAAACACTTTTGATTAAACCACTTTAGTTGTTATAATGACACCAAATTTGAAAGCCATCTGTGACTTTTCTGTTCTTACTCTGCAACAACCATGGCAATTACAAGTTAAAAAGTAAAATGTATGCAAATTTTAAAATGGAGAATGCGGGCATCGATCCCGCTACCTCTCGCATGCTAAGCGAGCGCTCTACCATTTGAGCTAATTCCCCTGTGTGCTCACTCAGCATCACATTTCAAAAGTAACGTTACTGCTGTCCACACTTTATTTTAAGTCTAATTGCCCATAACATGAGTGTTCAGTTCACTCCTAACTGATGCCTTAACTACACCTAGGGGATGTTTTACACTTCAGGTTGGCATGTTTAGTACTTGAATAGGAGTGATATCACTGTATGTTAACCTAGACTCAGGCCCTACCTAATCTTGGAGATACATTTCTCATGAATGAGTAACCAAGGGAGATACAATTTTTAGGAGTTAGTGCATGTCTAATGCAAGATTAATCACCATATTATGAGAGCCAATGCAATCATCCAGCAAAAAATACTCGTTTTCACCCAACGTGGGGCTCGAACCCACGACCCTGATATTAAGAGTCTCATGCTCTACCGACTGAGCTAGCCGGGCTCCCACTTAAATATGGTATGCAGACTCATCATTTTTTATTAAGGAAAACCGTTTCTGGATATTCCTCTGCTCTTGTTTTGCAAGGAACTTCACTTTTATACATCCTTCAGAGGAAAGAATGTCAAGTAAAATAAGACGAAATGAAAATGGAAGGTGTGAAATTTTCATTTTGAGATTGCATAAGAAATCAAATTCTCTCAAGTGCTATAGAATACCTAAACACTTTTGATTAAACCACTTTAGTTGTTATAATGACACCAAATTTGAAAGCCATCTGTGACTTTTCTGTTCTTACTCTTCAACAACCATGGCAATTACAAGTTAAAAAGTAAAATGTATGCAAATTTTAGAATGGAGAATGCGGGCATCGATTCCGCTACCTCTCGCATGCTAAGCGAGCGCTCTACCATTTGAGCTAATTCCCCTGTGTGCTCACTCAGCATCACATTTCAAAAGTAACGTTACTGCTGTCCACACTTTATTTTAAGTCTAATTGCCCATAACATGAGTGTTCAGTTCACTCCTAACTGATGCCTTAACTACACCTAGGGGATGTTTTACACTTCAGGTTGGCATGTTTAGTACTTGAATAGGAGTGATATCACTGCATGTTAACCTAGACTCAGGCCCTACCTAATCTTGGAGATACCTTTCTCATGAATGAGTAACCAAGGGAGATACAATTTTTAGGAGTTAGTGCATGTCTAATGCAAGATTAATCACCATATTATGAGAGCCAATGCTATCATCCAGCAAAAAATACTCGTTTTCGCCCAACGTGGGGCTCGAACCCACGACCCTGAGATTAAGAGTCTCATGCTCTACCGACTGAGCTAGCCGGGCTCCCACTTAAATATGGTATGCAGACTCATCATTTTTTATTAAGGAAAACCGTTTCTGGATATTCCTCTGCTCTTGTTTTGCAAGGAACTTCACTTTTATACATCCTTCAGAGGAAAGAATGTCAAGTAAAATAAGACGAAATGAAAATGGAAGGTGTGAAATTTTCATTTTGAGATTGCATAAGAAATCAAATTCCTCTCACGTGCTATAGAATACCTAAACACTTTTGATTAAACCACTTTAGTTGTTATAATGACACCAAATTTGAAAGCCATCTGTGACTTTTCTGTTCTTACTCTGCAACAACCATGGCAATTACAAGTTAAAAAGTAAAATGTATGCAAATTTTGGAATGGAGAATGCGGGCATCGATCCCGCTACCTCTCACATGCTAAGCGAGCGCTCTACCATTTGAGCTAATTCCCCTGTGTGCTCACTCAGCATCACATTTCAAAAGTAACGTTACTGCTGTCCACACTTTATTTTAAGTCTAATTGCCCATAACATGAGTGTTCAGTTCACTCCTAACTGATGCATTAACTACACCTAGGGGATGTTTTACATTTCAGGTTGGCATGTTTAGTACTTGAATAGGAGTGATATCACTGCATGTTAACCTAGACTCAGGCCCTACCTAATCTTGGAGATACATTTCTCATGAATGAGTAACCAAGGGAGATACAATTTTTAGGAGTTAGTGCATGTCTAATGCAAGATTAATCACCATATTATGAGAGCCAATGCTATCATCCAGCAAAAAATACTCGTTTTCGCCCAACGTGGGGCTCGAACCCACGACCCTGAGATTAAGAGTCTCATGCTCTACCGACTGAGCTAGCCGGGCTCCCACTTAAATATGGTATGCAGACTCATCATTTTTTATTAAGGAAAACCGTTTCTGGATATTCCTCTGCTCTTGTTTTGCAAGGAACTTCACTTTTATACATCCTTCAGAGGAAAGAATGTCAAGTAAAATAAGACGAAATGAAAATGGAAGGTGTGAAATTTTCATTTTGAGATTGCATAAGAAATCAAATTCCTCTCACGTGCTATAGAATACCTAAACACTTTTGATTAAACCACTTTAGTTGTTATAATGACATCAAATTTGAAAGCCATCTGTGACTTTTCTGTTCTTACTCTGCAACAACCATGGCAATTACAAGTTAAAAAGTAAAATGTATGCAAATTTTGGAATGGAGAATGCGGGCATCGATCCCGCTACCTCTCACATGCTAAGCGAGCGCTCTACCATTTGAGCTAATTCCCCTGTGTGCTCACTCAGCATCACATTTCAAAAGTAACGTTACTGCTGTCCACACTTTATTTTAAGTCTAATTGCCCATAACATGAGTGTTCAGTTCACTCCTAACTGATGCATTAACTACACCTAGGGGATGTTTTACATTTCAGGTTGGCATGTTTAGTACTTGAATAGGAGTGATATCACTGCATGTTAACCTAGACTCAGGCCCTACCTAATCTTGGAGATACATTTCTCATGAATGAGTAACCAAGGGAGATACAATTTTTAGGAGTTAGTGCATGTCTAATGCAAGATTAATCACCATATTATGAGAGCCAATGCTATCATCCAGCAAAAAATACTCGTTTTCGCCCAACGTGGGGCTCGAACCCACGACCCTGAGATTAAGAGTCTCATGCTCTACCGACTGAGCTAGCCGGGCTCCCACTTAAATATGGTATGCAGACTCATCATTTTTTATTAAGGAAAACTGTTTCTGGATATTCCTCTGCTCTTGTTTTGCAAGGAACTTCACTTTTATACATCCTTCAGAGGAAAGAATGTCAAGTAAAATAAGACGAAATGAAAATGGAAGGTGTGAAATTTTCATTTTGAGATTGCATAAGAAATCAAATTCCTCTCACGTGCTATAGAATACCTAAACACTTTTGATTAAACCACTTTAGTTGTTATAATGACACCAAATTTGAAAGCCATCTGTGACTTTTCTGTTCTTACTCTGCAACAACCATGGCAATTACAAGTTAAAAAGTAAAATGTATGCAAATTTTAGAATGGAGAATGCGGGCATCGATCCCACTACCTCTCGCATGCTAAGCGAGCGCTCTACCATTTGAGCTAATTCCCCTGTGTGCTCACTCAGCATCACATTTCAAATGTAATGTTACTGCTGTCCACACTTTATTTTAAGTCTAATTGCCCATAACATGAGTGTTCAGTTCACTCCTAACTGATGCCTTAACTACACCTAGGGGATGTTTTACACTTCAGGTTGGCATGTTTAGTACTTGAATAGGAGTGATATCACTGCATGTTAACCTAGACTCAGGCCCTACCTAATCTTGGAGATACCTTTCTCATGAATGAGTAACCAAGGGAGATACAATTTTTAGGAGTTAGTGCATGTCTAATGCAAGATTAATCACCATATTATGAGAGCCAATGCTATCATCCAGCAAAAAATGCTCGTTTTCGCCCAACGTGGGGCTCGAACCCACGACCCTGAGATTAAGAGTCTCATGCTCTACCGACTGAGCTAGCCGGGCTCCCACTTAAATATGGTATGCAGACTCATCATTTTTTATTAAGGAAAACCGTTTCTGGATATTCCTCTGCTCTTGTTTTGCAAGGAACTTCACTTTTATACATCCTTCAGAGGAAAGAATGTCAAGTAAAATAAGACGAAATGAAAATGGAAGGTGTGAAATTTTCATTTTGAGATTGCATAAGAAATCAAATTCCTCTCACGTGCTATAGAATACCTAAACACTTTTGATTAAACCACTTTAGTTGTTATAATGACACCAAATTTGAAAGCCATCTGTGACTTTTCTGTTCTTACTCTGCAACAACCATGGCAATTACAAGTTAAAAAGTAAAATGTATGCAAATTTTGGAATGGAGAATGCGGGCATCGAGCCCGCTACCTCTCACATGCTAAGCGAGCGCTCTACCATTTGAGCTAATTCCCCTGTGTGCTCACTCAGCATCACATTTCAAAAGTAACGTTACTGCTGTCCACACTTTATTTTAAGTCTAATTGCCCATAACATGAGTGTTCAGTTCACTCCTAACTGATGCCTTAACTACACCTAGGGGATGTTTTACACTTCAGGTTGGCATGTTTAGTACTTGAATAGGAGTGATATCACTGTATGTTAACCTAGACTCAGGCCCTACCTAATCTTGGAGATACCTTTCTCATGAATGAGTAACCAAGGGAGATACAATTTTTAGGAGTTAGTGCATGTCTAATGCAAGATTAATCACCATATTATGAGAGCCAATGCTATCATCCAGCAAAAAATACTGGTTTTCGCCCAACGTGGGGCTCGAACCCACGACCCTGAGATTAAGAGTCTCATGCTCTACCGACTGAGCTAGCCGGGCTCCCACTTAAATATGGTATGCAGACTCATCATTTTTTATTAAGGAAAACTGTTTCTGGATATTCCTCTGCTCTTGTTTTGCAAGGAACTTCACTTTTATACATCCTTCAGAGGAAAGAATGTCAAGTAAAATAAGACGAAATGAAAATGAAAGGTGTGAAATTTTCATTTTGAGATTGCATAAGAAATCAAATTCCTCTCACGTGCTATAGAATACCTAAACACTTTTGATTAAACCACTTTAGTTGTTATAATGACACCAAATTTGAAAGCCATCTGTGACTTTTCTGTTCTTACTCTGCAACAACCATGGCAATTACAAGTTAAAAAGTAAAATGTATGCAAATTTTAAAATGGAGAATGCGGGCATCGATCCCGCTACCTCTCGCATGCTAAGCGAGCGCTCTACCATTTGAGCTAATTCCCCTGTGTGCTCACTCAGCATCACATTTCAAAAGTAACGTTACTGCTGTCCACACTTTATTTTAAGTCTAATTGCCCATAACATGAGTGTTCAGTTCACTCCTAACTGATGCCTTAACTACACCTAGGGGATGTTTTACACTTCAGGTTGGCATGTTTAGTACTTGAATAGGAGTGATATCACTGTATGTTAACCTAGACTCAGGCCCTACCTAATCTTGGAGATACATTTCTCATGAATGAGTAACCAAGGGAGATACAATTTTTAGGAGTTAGTGCATGTCTAATGCAAGATTAATCACCATATTATGAGAGCCAATGCAATCATCCAGCAAAAAATACTCGTTTTCACCCAACGTGGGGCTCGAACCCACGACCCTGATATTAAGAGTCTCATGCTCTACCGACTGAGCTAGCCGGGCTCCCACTTAAATATGGTATGCAGACTCATCATTTTTTATTAAGGAAAACCGTTTCTGGATATTCCTCTGCTCTTGTTTTGCAAGGAACTTCACTTTTATACATCCTTCAGAGGAAAGAATGTCAAGTAAAATAAGACGAAATGAAAATGGAAGGTGTGAAATTTTCATTTTGAGATTGCATAAGAAATCAAATTCTCTCAAGTGCTATAGAATACCTAAACACTTTTGATTAAACCACTTTAGTTGTTATAATGACACCAAATTTGAAAGCCATCTGTGACTTTTCTGTTCTTACTCTTCAACAACCATGGCAATTACAAGTTAAAAAGTAAAATGTATGCAAATTTTAGAATGGAGAATGCGGGCATCGATCCCGCTACCTCTCGCATGCTAAGCGAGCGCTCTACCATTTGAGCTAATTCCCCTGTGTGCTCACTCAGCATCACATTTCAAAAGTAACGTTACTGCTGTCCACACTTTATTTTAAGTCTAATTGCCCATAACATGAGTGTTCAGTTCACTCCTAACTGATGCCTTAACTACACCTAGGGGATGTTTTATACTTCAGGTTGGCATGTTTAGTACTTGAATAGGAGTGATATCACTGCATGTTAACCTAGACTCAGGCCCTACCTAATCTTGGAGATACCTTTCTCATGAATGAGTAACCAAGGGAGATACAATTTTTAGGAGTTAGTGCATGTCTAATGCAAGATTAATCACCATATTATGAGAGCCAATGCTATCATCCAGCAAAAAATACTCGTTTTCGCCCAACGTGGGGCTCGAACCCACGACCCTGAGATTAAGAGTCTCATGCTCTACCGACTGAGCTAGCCGGGCTCCCACTTAAATATGGTATGCAGACTCATCATTTTTTATTAAGGAAAACCGTTTCTGGATATTCCTCTGCTCTTGTTTTGCAAGGAACTTCACTTTTATACATCCTTCAGAGGAAAGAATGTCAAGTAAAATAAGACGAAATGAAAATGGAAGGTGTGAAGTTTTCATTTTGAGATTGCATAAGAAATCAAATTCCTCTCACGTGCTATAGAATACCTAAACACTTTTGATTAAACCACTTTAGTTGTTATAATGACACCAAATTTGAAAGCCATCTGTGACTTTTCTGTTCTTACTCTGCAACAACCATGGCAATTACAAGTTAAAAAGTAAAATGTATGCAAATTTTGGAATGGAGAATGCGGGCATCGATCCCGCTACCTCTCACATGCTAAGCGAGCGCTCTACCATTTGAGCTAATTCCCCTGTGTGCTCACTCAGCATCACATTTCAAAAGTAACGTTACTGCTGTCCACACTTTATTTTAAGTCTAATTGCCCATAACATGAGTGTTCAGTTCACTCCTAACTGATGCATTAACTACACCTAGGGGATGTTTTACATTTCAGGTTGGCATGTTTAGTACTTGAATAGGAGTGATATCACTGCATGTTAACCTAGACTCAGGCCCTACCTAATCTTGGAGATACATTTCTCATGAATGAGTAACCAAGGGAGATACAATTTTTAGGAGTTAGTGCATGTCTAATGCAAGATTAATCACCATATTATGAGAGCCAATGCTATCATCCAGCAAAAAATACTCGTTTTCGCCCAACGTGGGGCTCGAACCCACGACCCTGAGATTAAGAGTCTCATGCTCTACCGACTGAGCTAGACGGGCTCCCACTTAAATATGGTATGCAGACTCATCATTTTTTATTAAGGAAAACTGTTTCTGGATATTCCTCTGCTCTTGTTTTGCAAGGAACTTCACTTTTATACATCCTTCAGAGGAAAGAATGTCAAGTAAAATAAGACGAAATGAAAATGGAAGGTGTGAAATTTTCATTTTGAGATTGCATAAGAAATCAAATTCCTCTCACGTGCTATAGAATACCTAAACACTTTTGATTAAACCACTTTAGTTGTTATAATGACACCAAATTTGAAAGCCATCTGTGACTTTTCTGTTCTTACTCTGCAACAACCATGGCAATTACAAGTTAAAAAGTAAAATGTATGCAAATTTTAGAATGGAGAATGCGGGCATCGATCCCACTACCTCTCGCATGCTAAGCGAGCGCTCTACCATTTGAGCTAATTCCCCTGTGTGCTCACTCAGCATCACATTTCAAATGTAACGTTACTGCTGTCCACACTTTATTTTAAGTCTAATTGCCCATAACATGAGTGTTCAGTTCACTCCTAACTGATGCCTTAACTACACCTAGGGGATGTTTTACACTTCAGGTTGGCATGTTTAGTACTTGAATAGGAGTGATATCACTGCATGTTAACCTAGACTCAGGCCCTACCTAATCTTGGAGATACCTTTCTCATGAATGAGTAACCAAGGGAGATACAATTTTTAGGAGTTAGTGCATGTCTAATGCAAGATTAATCACCATATTATGAGAGCCAATGCTATCATCCAGCAAAAAATACTCGTTTTCGCCCAACGTGGGGCTCGAACCCACGACCCTGAGATTAAGAGTCTCATGCTCTACCGACTGAGCTAGCCGGGCTCCCACTTAAATATGGTATGCAGACTCATCATTTTTTATTAAGGAAAACCGTTTCTGGATATTCCTCTGCTCTTGTTTTGCAAGGAACTTCACTTTTATACATCCTTCAGAGGAAAGAATGTCAAGTAAAATAAGACGAAATGAAAATGGAAGGTGTGAAATTTTCATTTTGAGATTGCATAAGAAATCAAATTCCTCTCACGTGCTATAGAATACCTAAACACTTTTGATTAAACCACTTTAGTTGTTATAATGACACCAAATTTGAAAGCCATCTGTGACTTTTCTGTTCTTACTCTGCAACAACCATGGCAATTACAAGTTAAAAAGTAAAATGTATGCAAATTTTGGAATGGAGAATGCGGGCATCGAGCCCGCTACCTCTCACATGCTAAGCGAGCGCTCTACCATTTGAGCTAATTCCCCTGTGTGCTCACTCAGCATCACATTTCAAAAGTAACGTTACTGCTGTCCACACTTTATTTTAAGTCTAATTGCCCATAACATGAGTGTTCAGTTCACTCCTAACTGATGCCTTAACTACACCTAGGGGATGTTTTACACTTCAGGTTGGCATGTTTAGTACTTGAATAGGAGTGATATCACTGTATGTTAACCTAGACTCAGGCCCTACCTAATCTTGGAGATACCTTTCTCATGAATGAGTAACCAAGGGAGATACAATTTTTAGGAGTTAGTGCATGTCTAATGCAAGATTAATCACCATATTATGAGAGCCAATGCTATCATCCAGCAAAAAATACTGGTTTTCGCCCAACGTGGGGCTCGAACCCACGACCCTGAGATTAAGAGTCTCATGCTCTACCGACTGAGCTAGCCGGGCTCCCACTTAAATATGGTATGCAGACTCATCATTTTTTATTAAGGAAAACTGTTTCTGGATATTCCTCTGCTCTTGTTTTGCAAGGAACTTCACTTTTATACATCCTTCAGAGGAAAGAATGTCAAGTAAAATAAGACGAAATGAAAATGGAAGGTGTGAAATTTTCATTTTGAGATTGCATAAGAAATCAAATTCCTCTCACGTGCTATAGAATACCTAAACACTTTTGATTAAACCACTTTAGTTGTTATAATGACACCAAATTTGAAAGCCATCTGTGACTTTTCTGTTCTTACTCTGCAACAACCATGGCAATTACAAGTTAAAAAGTAAAATGTATGCAAATTTTAGAATGGAGAATGCGGGCATCGATCCCGCTACCTCTCGCATGCTAAGCGAGCGCTCTACCATTTGAGCTAATTCCCCTGTGTGCTCACTCAGCATCACATTTCAAAAGTAACGTTACTGCTGTCCACACTTTATTTTAAGTCTAATTGCCCATAACATGAGTGTTCAGTTCACTCCTAACTGATGCCTTAACTACACCTAGGGGATGTTTTACACTTCAGGTTGGCATGTTTAGTACTTGAATAGGAGTGATATCACTGTATGTTAACCTAGACTCAGGCCCTACCTAATCTTGGAGATACATTTCTCATGAATGAGTAACCAAGGGAGATACAATTTTTAGGAGTTAGTGCATGTCTAATGCAAGATTAATCACCATATTATGAGAGCCAATGCAATCATCCAGCAAAAAATACTCGTTTTCGCCCAACGTGGGGCTCGAACCCACGACAATGATATTAAGAGTCTCATGCTCTACCGACTGAGCTAGCCGGGCTCCCACTTAAATATGGTATGCAGACTCATCATTTTTTATTAAGGAAAACCGTTTCTGGATATTCCTCTGCTCTTGTTTTGCAAGGAACTTCACTTTTATACATCCTTCAGAGGAAAGAATGTCAAGTAAAATAAGACGAAATGAAAATGGAAGGTGTGAAATTTTCATTTTGAGATTGCATAAGAAATCAAATTCCTCTCACGTGCTATAGAATACCTAAACACTTTTGATTAAACCACTTTAGTTGTTATAATGACACCAAATTTGAAAGCCATCTGTGACTTTTCTGTTCTTACTCTTCAACAACCATGGCAATTACAAGTTAAAAAGTAAAATGTATGCAAATTTTAGAATGGAGAATGCGGGCATCGATCCCGCTACCTCTCGCATGCTAAGCGAGCGCTCTACCATTTGAGCTAATTCCCCTGTGTGCTCACTCAGCATCACATTTCAAATGTAACGTTACTGCTGTCCACACTTTATTTTAAGTCTAATTGCCCATAACATGAGTGTTCAGTTCACTCCTAACTGATGCCTTAACTACACCTAGGGGATGTTTTACACTTCAGGTTGGCATGTTTAGTACTTGAATAGGAGTGATATCACTGCATGTTAACCTAGACTCAGGCCCTACCTAATCTTGGAGATACCTTTCTCATGAATGAGTAACCAAGGGAGATACAATTTTTAGGAGTTAGTGCATGTCTAATGCAAGATTAATCACCATATTATGAGAGCCAATGCTATCATCCAGCAAAAAATACTCGTTTTCGCCCAAGGTGGGGCTCGAACCCACGACCCTGAGATTAAGAGTCTCATGCTCTACCGACTGAGCTAGCCGGGCTCCCACTTAAATATGGTATGCAGACTCATCATTTTTTATTAAGGAAAACCGTTTCTGGATATTCCTCTGCTCTTGTTTTGCAAGGAACTTCACTTTTATACATCCTTCAGAGGAAAGAATGTCAAGTAAAATAAGACGAAATGAAAATGGAAGGTGTGAAATTTTCATTTTGAGATTGCATAAGAAATCAAATTCCTCTCACGTGCTATAGAATACCTAAACACTTTTGATTAAACCACTTTAGTTGTTATAATGACACCAAATTTGAAAGCCATCTGTGACTTTTCTGTTCTTACTCTGCAACAACCATGGCAATTACAAGTTAAAAAGTAAAATGTATGCAAATTTTGGAATGGAGAATGCGGGCATCGAGCCCGCTACCTCTCACATGCTAAGCGAGCGCTCTACCATTTGAGCTAATTCCCCTGTGTGCTCACTCAGCATCACATTTCAAAAGTAACGTTACTGCTGTCCACACTTTATTTTAAGTCTAATTGCCCATAACATGAGTGTTCAGTTCACTCCTAACTGATGCCTTAACTACACCTAGGGGATGTTTTACACTTCAGGTTGGCATGTTTAGTACTTGAATAGGAGTGATATCACTGTATGTTAACCTAGACTCAGGCCCTACCTAATCTTGGAGATACATTTCTCATGAACGAGTAACCAAGGGAGATACAATTTTTAGGAGTTAGTGCATGTCTAATGCAAGATTAATCACCATATTATGAGAGCCATTTTGAGATTGCATAAGAAATCAAATTCCTCTCACGTGCTATAGAATACCTAAACACTTTTGATTAAACCACTTTAGTTGTTATAATGACACCAAATTTGAAAGCCATCTGTGACTTTTCTGTTCTTACTCTGCAACAACCATGGCAATTACAAGTTAAAAAGTAAAATGTATGCAAATTTTAGAATGGAGAATGCGGGCATCGATCCCGCTACCTCTCGCATGCTAAGCGAGCGCTCTACCATTTGAGCTAATTCCCCTGTGTGCTCACTCAGCATCACATTTCAAAAGTAACGTTACTGCTGTCCACACTTTATTTTAAGTCTAATTGCCCATAACATGAGTGTTCAGTTCACTCCTAACTGATGCCTTAACTACACCTAGGGGATGTTTTACACTTCAGGTTGGCATGTTTAGTACTTGAATAGGAATGATATCACTGTATGTTAACCTAGACTCAGGCCCTACCTAATCTTGGAGATACATTTCTCATGAATGAGTAACCAAGGGAGATACAATTTTTAGGAGTTAGTGCATGTCTAATGCAAGATTAATCACCATATTATGAGAGCCAATGCAATCATCCAGCAAAAAATACTCGTTTTCGCCCAACGTGGGGCTCGAACCCACGACCCTGAGATTAAGAGTCTCATGCTCTACCGACTGAGCTAGCCGGGCTCCCACTTAAATATGGTATGCAGACTCATCATTTTTTATTAAGGAAAACCGTTTCTGGATATTCCTCTGCTCTTGTTTTGCAAGGAACTTCACTTTTATACATCCTTCAGAGGAAAGAATGTCAAGTAAAATAAGACGAAATGAAAATGGAAGGTGTGAAATTTTCATTTTGAGATTGCATAAGAAATCAAATTCCTCTCACGTGCTATAGAATACCTAAACACTTTTGATTAAACCACTTTAGTTGTTATAATGACACCAAATTTGAAAGCCATCTGTGACTTTTCTGTTCTTACTCTTCAACAACCATGGCAATTACAAGTTAAAAAGTAAAATGTATGCAAATTTTAGAATGGAGAATGCGGGCATCGATCCCGCTACCTCTCGCATGCTAAGCGAGCGCTCTACCATTTGAGCTAATTCCCCTGTGTGCTCACTCAGCATCACATTTCAAAAGTAACGTTACTGCTGTCCACACTTTATTTTAAGTCTAATTGCCCATAACATGAGTGTTCAGTTCACTCCTAACTGATGCCTTAACTACACCTAGGGGATGTTTTACACTTCAGGTTGGCATGTTTAGTACTTGAATAGGAGTGATATCACTGCATGTTAACCTAGACTCAGGCCCTACCTAATCTTGGAGATACCTTTCTCATGAATGAGTAACCAAGGGAGATACAATTTTTAGGAGTTAGTGCATGTCTAATGCAAGATTAATCACCATATTATGAGAGCCAATGCTATCATCCAGCAAAAAATACTCGTTTTCGCCCAACGTGGGGCTCGAACCCACGACCCTGAGATTAAGAGTCTCATGCTCTACCGACTGAGCTAGCCGGGCTCCCACTTAAATATGGTATGCAGACTCATCATTTTTTATTAAGGAAAACCGTTTCTGGATATTCCTCTGCTCTTGTTTTGCAAGGAACTTCACTTTTATACATCCTTCAGAGGAAAGAATGTCAAGTAAAATAAGACGAAATGAAAATGGAAGGTGTGAAATTTTCATTTTGAGATTGCATAAGAAATCAAATTCCTCTCACGTGCTATAGAATACCTAAACACTTTTGATTAAACCACTTTAGTTGTTATAATGACACCAAATTTGAAAGCCATCTGTGACTTTTCTGTTCTTACTCTGCAACAACCATGGCAATTACAAGTTAAAAAGTAAAATGTATGCAAATTTTGGAATGGAGAATGCGGGCATCGATCCCGCTACCTCTCACATGCTAAGCGAGCGCTCTACCATTTGAGCTAATTCCCCTGTGTGCTCACTCAGCATCACATTTCAAAAGTAACGTTACTGCTGTCCACACTTTATTTTAAGTCTAATTGCCCATAACATGAGTGTTCAGTTCACTCCTAACTGATGCATTAACTACACCTAGGGGATGTTTTACATTTCAGGTTGGCATGTTTAGTACTTGAATAGGAGTGATATCACTGCATGTTAACCTAGACTCAGGCCCTACCTAATCTTGGAGATACATTTCTCATGAATGAGTAACCAAGGGAGATACAATTTTTAGGAGTTAGTGCATGTCTAATGCAAGATTAATCACCATATTATGAGAGCCAATGCTATCATCCAGCAAAAAATACTCGTTTTCGCCCAACGTGGGGCTCGAACCCACGACCCTGAGATTAAGAGTCTCATGCTCTACCGACTGAGCTAGACGGGCTCCCACTTAAATATGGTATGCAGACTCATCATTTTTTATTAAGGAAAACTGTTTCTGGATATTCCTCTGCTCTTGTTTTGCAAGGAACTTCACTTTTATACATCCTTCAGAGGAAAGAATGTCAAGTAAAATAAGACGAAATGAAAATGGAAGGTGTGAAATTTTCATTTTGAGATTGCATAAGAAATCAAATTCCTCTCACGTGCTATAGAATACCTAAACACTTTTGATTAAACCACTTTAGTTGTTATAATGACACCAAATTTGAAAGCCATCTGTGACTTTTCTGTTCTTACTCTGCAACAACCATGGCAATTACAAGTTAAAAAGTAAAATGTATGCAAATTTTAGAATGGAGAATGCGGGCATCGATCCCACTACCTCTCGCATGCTAAGCGAGCGCTCTACCATTTGAGCTAATTCCCCTGTGTGCTCACTCAGCATCACATTTCAAATGTAACGTTACTGCTGTCCACACTTTATTTTAAGTCTAATTGCCCATAACATGAGTGTTCAGTTCACTCCTAACTGATGCCTTAACTACACCTAGGGGATGTTTTACACTTCAGGTTGGCATGTTTAGTACTTGAATAGGAGTGATATCACTGCATGTTAACCTAGACTCAGGCCCTACCTAATCTTGGAGATACCTTTCTCATGAATGAGTAACCAAGGGAGATACAATTTTTAGGAGTTAGTGCATGTCTAATGCAAGATTAATCACCATATTATGAGAGCCAATGCTATCATCCAGCAAAAAATACTCGTTTTCGCCCAACGTGGGGCTCGAACCCACGACCCTGAGATTAAGAGTCTCATGCTCTACCGACTGAGCTAGCCGGGCTCCCACTTAAATATGGTATGCAGACTCATCATTTTTTATTAAGGAAAACCGTTTCTGGATATTCCTCTGCTCTTGTTTTGCAAGGAACTTCACTTTTATACATCCTTCAGAGGAAAGAATGTCAAGTAAAATAAGACGAAATGAAAATGGAAGGTGTGAAATTTTCATTTTGAGATTGCATAAGAAATCAAATTCCTCTCACGTGCTATAGAATACCTAAACACTTTTGATTAAACCACTTTAGTTGTTATAATGACACCAAATTTGAAAGCCATCTGTGACTTTTCTGTTCTTACTCTGCAACAACCATGGCAATTACAAGTTAAAAAGTAAAATGTATGCAAATTTTGGAATGGAGAATGCGGGCATCGAGCCCGCTACCTCTCACATGCTAAGCGAGCGCTCTACCATTTGAGCTAATTCCCCTGTGTGCTCACTCAGCATCACATTTCAAAAGTAACGTTACTGCTGTCCACACTTTATTTTAAGTCTTATTGCCCATAACATGAGTGTTCAGTTCACTCCTAACTGATGCCTTAACTACACCTAGGGGATGTTTTACACTTCAGGTTGGCATGTTTAGTACTTGAATAGGAGTGATATCACTGTATGTTAACCTAGACTCAGGCCCTACCTAATCTTGGAGATACCTTTCTCATGAATGAGTAACCAAGGGAGATACAATTTTTAGGAGTTAGTGCATGTCTAATGCAAGATTAATCACCATATTATGAGAGCCAATGCTATCATCCAGCAAAAAATACTGGTTTTCGCCCAACGTGGGGCTCGAACCCACGACCCTGAGATTAAGAGTCTCATGCTCTACCGACTGAGCTAGCCGGGCTCCCACTTAAATATGGTATGCAGACTCATCATTTTTTATTAAGGAAAACTGTTTCTGGATATTCCTCTGCTCTTGTTTTGCAAGGAACTTCACTTTTATACATCCTTCAGAGGAAAGAATGTCAAGTAAAATAAGACGAAATGAAAATGGAAGGTGTGAAATTTTCATTTTGAGATTGCATAAGAAATCAAATTCCTCTCACGTGCTATAGAATACCTAAACACTTTTGATTAAACCACTTTAGTTGTTATAATGACACCAAATTTGAAAGCCATCTGTGACTTTTCTGTTCTTACTCTGCAACAACCATGGCAATTACAAGTTAAAAAGTAAAATGTATGCAAATTTTAGAATGGAGAATGCGGGCATCGATCCCGCTACCTCTCGCATGCTAAGCGAGCGCTCTACCATTTGAGCTAATTCCCCTGTGTGCTCACTCAGCATCACATTTCAAAAGTAACGTTACTGCTGTCCACACTTTATTTTAAGTCTAATTGCCCATAACATGAGTGTTCAGTTCACTCCTAACTGATGCCTTAACTACACCTAGGGGATGTTTTACACTTCAGGTTGGCATGTTTAGTACTTGAATAGGAGTGATATCACTGTATGTTAACCTAGACTCAGGCCCTACCTAATCTTGGAGATACATTTCTCATGAATGAGTAACCAAGGGAGATACAATTTTTAGGAGTTAGTGCATGTCTAATGCAAGATTAATCACCATATTATGAGAGCCAATGCAATCATCCAGCAAAAAATACTCGTTTTCGCCCAACGTGGGGCTCGAACCCACGACAATGATATTAAGAGTCTCATGCTCTACCGACTGAGCTAGCCGGGCTCCCACTTAAATATGGTATGCAGACTCATCATTTTTTATTAAGGAAAACCGTTTCTGGATATTCCTCTGCTCTTGTTTTGCAAGGAACTTCACTTTTATACATCCTTCAGAGGAAAGAATGTCAAGTAAAATAAGACGAAATGAAAATGGAAGGTGTGAAATTTTCATTTTGAGATTGCATAAGAAATCAAATTCCTCTCACGTGCTATAGAATACCTAAACACTTTTGATTAAACCACTTTAGTTGTTATAATGACACCAAATTTGAAAGCCATCTGTGACTTTTCTGTTCTTACTCTTCAACAACCATGGCAATTACAAGTTAAAAAGTAAAATGTATGCAAATTTTAGAATGGAGAATGCGGGCATCGATCCCGCTACCTCTCGCATGCTAAGCGAGCGCTCTACCATTTGAGCTAATTCCCCTGTGTGCTCACTCAGCATCACATTTCAAATGTAACGTTACTGCTGTCCACACTTTATTTTAAGTCTAATTGCCCATAACATGAGTGTTCAGTTCACTCCTAACTGATGCCTTAACTACACCTAGGGGATGTTTTACACTTCAGGTTGGCATGTTTAGTACTTGAATAGGAGTGATATCACTGCATGTTAACCTAGACTCAGGCCCTACCTAATCTTGGAGATACCTTTCTCATGAATGAGTAACCAAGGGAGATACAATTTTTAGGAGTTAGTGCATGTCTAATGCAAGATTAATCACCATATTATGAGAGCCAATGCTATCATCCAGCAAAAAATACTCGTTTTCGCCCAACGTGGGGCTCGAACCCACGACCCTGAGATTAAGAGTCTCATGCTCTACCGACTGAGCTAGCCGGGCTCCCACTTAAATATGGTATGCAGACTCATCATTTTTTATTAAGGAAAACCGTTTCTGGATATTCCTCTGCTCTTGTTTTGCAAGGAACTTCACTTTTATACATCCTTCAGAGGAAAGAATGTCAAGTAAAATAAGACGAAATGAAAATGGAAGGTGTGAAATTTTCATTTTGAGATTGCATAAGAAATCAAATTCCTCTCACGTGCTATAGAATACCTAAACACTTTTGATTAAACCACTTTAGTTGTTATAATGACACCAAATTTGAAAGCCATCTGTGACTTTTCTGTTCTTACTCTGCAACAACCATGGCAATTACAAGTTAAAAAGTAAAATGTATGCAAATTTTGGAATGGAGAATGCGGGCATCGAGCCCGCTACCTCTCACATGCTAAGCGAGCGCTCTACCATTTGAGCTAATTCCCCTGTGTGCTCACTCAGCATCACATTTCAAAAGTAACGTTACTGCTGTCCACACTTTATTTTAAGTCTAATTGCCCATAACATGAGTGTTCAGTTCACTCCTAACTGATGCCTTAACTACACCTAGGGGATGTTTTACACTTCAGGTTGGCATGTTTAGTACTTGAATAGGAGTGATATCACTGTATGTTAACCTAGACTCAGGCCCTACCTAATCTTGGAGATACATTTCTCATGAATGAGTAACCAAGGGAGATACAATTTTTAGGAGTTAGTGCATGTCTAATGCAAGATTAATCACCATATTATGAGAGCCATTTTGAGATTGCATAAGAAATCAAATTCCTCTCACGTGCTATAGAATACCTAAACACTTTTGATTAAACCACTTTAGTTGTTATAATGACACCAAATTTGAAAGCCATCTGTGACTTTTCTGTTCTTACTCTGCAACAACCATGGCAATTACAAGTTAAAAAGTAAAATGTATGCAAATTTTAGAATGGAGAATGCGGGCATCGATCCCGCTACCTCTCGCATGCTAAGCGAGCGCTCTACCATTTGAGCTAATTCCCCTGTGTGCTCACTCAGCATCACATTTCAAAAGTAACGTTACTGCTGTCCACACTTTATTTTAAGTCTAATTGCCCATAACATGAGTGTTCAGTTCACTCCTAACTGATGCCTTAACTACACCTAGGGGATGTTTTACACTTCAGGTTGGCATGTTTAGTACTTGAATAGGAATGATATCACTGTATGTTAACCTAGACTCAGGCCCTACCTAATCTTGGAGATACATTTCTCATGAATGAGTAACCAAGGGAGATACAATTTTTAGGAGTTAGTGCATGTCTAATGCAAGATTAATCACCATATTATGAGAGCCAATGCAATCATCCAGCAAAAAATACTCGTTTTCGCCCAACGTGGGGCTCGAACCCACGACCCTGAGATTAAGAGTCTCATGCTCTACCGACTGAGCTAGCCGGGCTCCCACTTAAATATGGTATGCAGACTCATCATTTTTTATTAAGGAAAACCGTTTCTGGATATTCCTCTGCTCTTGTTTTGCAAGGAACTTCACTTTTATACATCCTTCAGAGGAAAGAATGTCAAGTAAAATAAGACGAAATGAAAATGGAAGGTGTGAAATTTTCATTTTGAGATTGCATAAGAAATCAAATTCCTCTCACGTGCTATAGAATACCTAAACACTTTTGATTAAACCACTTTAGTTGTTATAATGACACCAAATTTGAAAGCCATCTGTGACTTTTCTGTTCTTACTCTGCAACAACCATGGCAATTACAAGTTAAAAAGTAAAATGTATGCAAATTTTAGAATGGAGAATGCGGGCATCGATCCCGCTACCTCTCGTATGCTAAGCGAGCGCTCTACCATTTGAGCTAATTCCCCTGTGTGCTCACTCAGCATCACATTTCAAAAGTAACGTTACTGCTGTCCACACTTTATTTTAAGTCTAATTGCCCATAACATGAGTGTTCAGTTCACTCCTAACTGATGCCTTAACTACACCTAGGGGATGTTTTACACTTCAGGTTGGCATGTTTAGTACTTGAATAGGAGTGATATCACTGTATGTTAACCTAGACTCAGGCCCTACCTAATCTTGGAGATACATTTCTCATGAATGAGTAACCAAGGGAGATACAATTTTTAGGAGTTAGTGCATGTCTAATGCAAGATTAATCACCATATTATGAGAGCCAATGCAATCATCCAGCAAAAAATACTCGTTTTCACCCAACGTGGGGCTCGAACCCACGACCCTGAGATTAAGAGTCTCATGCTCTACCGACTGAGCTAGCCGGGCTCCCACTTAAATATGGTATGCAGACTCATCAATTTTTATTAAGGAAAACTGTTTCTGGATATTCCTCTGCTCTTGTTTTGCAAGGAACTTCACTTTTATACATCCTTCAGAGGAAAGAATGTCAAGTAAAATAAGACGAAATGAAAATGAAAGGTGTGAAATTTTCATTTTGAGATTGCATAAGAAATCAAATTCCTCTCACGTGCTATAGAATACCTAAACACTTTTGATTAAACCACTTTAGTTGTTATAATGACACCAAATTTGAAAGCCATCTGTGACTTTTCTGTTCTTACTCTGCAACAACCATGGCAATTACAAGTTAAAAAGTAAAATGTATGCAAATTTTAAAATGGAGAATGCGGGCATCGATCCCGCTACCTCTCGCATGCTAAGCGAGCGCTCTACCATTTGAGCTAATTCCCCTGTGTGCTCACTCAGCATCACATTTCAAATGTAACGTTACTGCTGTCCACACTTTATTTTAAGTCTAATTGCCCATAACATGAGTGTTCAGTTCACTCCTAACTGATGCCTTAACTACACCTAGGGGATGTTTTACACTTCAGGTTGGCATGTTTAGTACTTGAATAGGAGTGATATCACTGCATGTTAACCTAGACTCAGGCCCTACCTAATCTTGGAGATACCTTTCTCATGAATGAGTAACCAAGGGAGATACAATTTTTAGGAGTTAGTGCATGTCTAATGCAAGATTAATCACCATATTATGAGAGCCAATGCTATCATCCAGCAAAAAATACTCGTTTTCGCCCAACGTGGGGCTCGAACCCACGACCCTGAGATTAAGAGTCTCATGCTCTACCGACTGAGCTAGCCGGGCTCCCACTTAAATATGGTATGCAGACTCATCATTTTTTATTAAGGAAAACCGTTTCTGGATATTCCTCTGCTCTTGTTTTGCAAGGAACTTCACTTTTATACATCCTTCAGAGGAAAGAATGTCAAGTAAAATAAGACGAAATGAAAATGGAAGGTGTGAAATTTTCATTTTGAGATTGCATAAGAAATCAAATTCCTCTCACGTGCTATAGAATACCTAAACACTTTTGATTAAACCACTTTAGTTGTTATAATGACACCAAATTTGAAAGCCATCTGTGACTTTTCTGTTCTTACTCTGCAACAACCATGGCAATTACAAGTTAAAAAGTAAAATGTATGCAAATTTTGGAATGGAGAATGCGGGCATCGAGCCCGCTACCTCTCACATGCTAAGCGAGCGCTCTACCATTTGAGCTAATTCCCCTGTGTGCTCACTCAGCATCACATTTCAAAAGTAACGTTACTGCTGTCCACACTTTATTTTAAGTCTTATTGCCCATAACATGAGTGTTCAGTTCACTCCTAACTGATGCCTTAACTACACCTAGGGGATGTTTTACACTTCAGGTTGGCATGTTTAGTACTTGAATAGGAGTGATATCACTGTATGTTAACCTAGACTCAGGCCCTACCTAATCTTGGAGATACCTTTCTCATGAATGAGTAACCAAGGGAGATACAATTTTTAGGAGTTAGTGCATGTCTAATGCAAGATTAATCACCATATTATGAGAGCCAATGCTATCATCCAGCAAAAAATACTGGTTTTCGCCCAACGTGGGGCTCGAACCCACGACCCTGAGATTAAGAGTCTCATGCTCTACCGACTGAGCTAGCCGGGCTCCCACTTAAATATGGTATGCAGACTCATCATTTTTTATTAAGGAAAACTGTTTCTGGATATTCCTCTGCTCTTGTTTTGCAAGGAACTTCACTTTTATACATCCTTCAGAGGAAAGAATGTCAAGTAAAATAAGACGAAATGAAAATGGAAGGTGTGAAATTTTCATTTTGAGATTGCATAAGAAATCAAATTCCTCTCACGTGCTATAGAATACCTAAACACTTTTGATTAAACCACTTTAGTTGTTATAATGACACCAAATTTGAAAGCCATCTGTGACTTTTCTGTTCTTACTCTGCAACAACCATGGCAATTACAAGTTAAAAAGTAAAATGTATGCAAATTTTAGAATGGAGAATGCGGGCATCGATCCCGCTACCTCTCGCATGCTAAGCGAGCGCTCTACCATTTGAGCTAATTCCCCTGTGTGCTCACTCAGCATCACATTTCAAAAGTAACGTTACTGCTGTCCACACTTTATTTTAAGTCTAATTGCCCATAACATGAGTGTTCAGTTCACTCCTAACTGATGCCTTAACTACACCTAGGGGATGTTTTACACTTCAGGTTGGCATGTTTAGTACTTGAATAGGAGTGATATCACTGTATGTTAACCTAGACTCAGGCCCTACCTAATCTTGGAGATACATTTCTCATGAATGAGTAACCAAGGGAGATACAATTTTTAGGAGTTAGTGCATGTCTAATGCAAGATTAATCACCATATTATGAGAGCCAATGCAATCATCCAGCAAAAAATACTCGTTTTCGCCCAACGTGGGGCTCGAACCCACGACAATGATATTAAGAGTCTCATGCTCTACCGACTGAGCTAGCCGGGCTCCCACTTAAATATGGTATGCAGACTCATCATTTTTTATTAAGGAAAACCGTTTCTGGATATTCCTCTGCTCTTGTTTTGCAAGGAACTTCACTTTTATACATCCTTCAGAGGAAAGAATGTCAAGTAAAATAAGACGAAATGAAAATGGAAGGTGTGAAATTTTCATTTTGAGATTGCATAAGAAATCAAATTCCTCTCACGTGCTATAGAATACCTAAACACTTTTGATTAAACCACTTTAGTTGTTATAATGACACCAAATTTGAAAGCCATCTGTGACTTTTCTGTTCTTACTCTTCAACAACCATGGCAATTACAAGTTAAAAAGTAAAATGTATGCAAATTTTAGAATGGAGAATGCGGGCATCGATCCCGCTACCTCTCGCATGCTAAGCGAGCGCTCTACCATTTGAGCTAATTCCCCTGTGTGCTCACTCAGCATCACATTTCAAATGTAACGTTACTGCTGTCCACACTTTATTTTAAGTCTAATTGCCCATAACATGAGTGTTCAGTTCACTCCTAACTGATGCCTTAACTACACCTAGGGGATGTTTTACACTTCAGGTTGGCATGTTTAGTACTTGAATAGGAGTGATATCACTGCATGTTAACCTAGACTCAGGCCCTACCTAATCTTGGAGATACCTTTCTCATGAATGAGTAACCAAGGGAGATACAATTTTTAGGAGTTAGTGCATGTCTAATGCAAGATTAATCACCATATTATGAGAGCCAATGCTATCATCCAGCAAAAAATACTCGTTTTCGCCCAACGTGGGGCTCGAACCCACGACCCTGAGATTAAGAGTCTCATGCTCTACCGACTGAGCTAGCCGGGCTCCCACTTAAATATGGTATGCAGACTCATCATTTTTTATTAAGGAAAACCGTTTCTGGATATTCCTCTGCTCTTGTTTTGCAAGGAACTTCACTTTTATACATCCTTCAGAGGAAAGAATGTCAAGTAAAATAAGACGAAATGAAAATGGAAGGTGTGAAATTTTCATTTTGAGATTGCATAAGAAATCAAATTCCTCTCACGTGCTATAGAATACCTAAACACTTTTGATTAAACCACTTTAGTTGTTATAATGACACCAAATTTGAAAGCCATCTGTGACTTTTCTGTTCTTACTCTGCAACAACCATGGCAATTACAAGTTAAAAAGTAAAATGTATGCAAATTTTGGAATGGAGAATGCGGGCATCGAGCCCGCTACCTCTCACATGCTAAGCGAGCGCTCTACCATTTGAGCTAATTCCCCTGTGTGCTCACTCAGCATCACATTTCAAAAGTAACGTTACTGCTGTCCACACTTTATTTTAAGTCTAATTGCCCATAACATGAGTGTTCAGTTCACTCCTAACTGATGCCTTAACTACACCTAGGGGATGTTTTACACTTCAGGTTGGCATGTTTAGTACTTGAATAGGAGTGATATCACTGTATGTTAACCTAGACTCAGGCCCTACCTAATCTTGGAGATACATTTCTCATGAATGAGTAACCAAGGGAGATACAATTTTTAGGAGTTAGTGCATGTCTAATGCAAGATTAATCACCATATTATGAGAGCCATTTTGAGATTGCATAAGAAATCAAATTCCTCTCACGTGCTATAGAATACCTAAACACTTTTGATTAAACCACTTTAGTTGTTATAATGACACCAAATTTGAAAGCCATCTGTGACTT
>NC_140585.1:122019803-122192303 GCF_964204655.1 Triturus cristatus | reverse complement strand
ACACTTTTGATTAAACCACTTTAGTTGTTATAATGACACCAAATTTGAAAGCCATCTGTGACTTTTCTGGTCTTACTCTGCAACAACCATGGCAATTACAAGTTAAAAAGTAAAATGTATGCAAATTTTAGAATGGAGAATGCGGGCATCGATCCCGCTACCTCTCGCATGCTAAGCGAGCGCTCTACCATTTGAGCTAATTCCCCTGTGTGCTCACTCAGCATCACATTTCAAAAGTAACGTTACTGCTGTCCACACTTTATTTTAAGTCTAATTGCCCATAACATGAGTGTTCAGTTCACTCCTAACTGATGCCTTAACTACACCTAGGGGATGTTTTACACTTCAGGTTGGCATGTTTAGTACTTGAATAGGAGTGATATCACTGTATGTTAACCTAGACTCAGGCCCTACCTAATCTTGGAGATACATTTCTCATGAATGAGTAACCAAGGGAGATACAATTTTTAGGAGTTAGTGCATGTCTAATGCAAGATTAATCACCATATTATGAGAGCCAATGCAATCATCCAGCAAAAAATACTCGTTTTCGCCCAACGTTGGGCTCAAACCCACGACCCTGAGATTAAGAGTCTCATGCTCTACCGACTGAGCTAGCCGGGCTCCCACTTAAATATGGTATGCAGACTCATCATTTTTTATTAAGGAAAACCGTTTCTGGATATTCTTCTGCTCTTGTTTTGCAAGGAACTTCACTTTTATACATCCTTCAGAGGAAAGAATGTCAAGTAAAATAAGACGAAATGAAAATGGAAGGTGTGAAATTTTCATTTTGAGATTGCATAAGAAATCAAATTCCTCTCACGTGCTATAGAATACCTAAACACTTTTGATTAAACCACTTTAGTTGTTATAATGACACCAAATTTGAAAGCCATCTGTGACTTTTCTGTTCTTACTCTGCAACAACCATGGCAATTACAAGTTAAAAAGTAAAATGTATGCAAATTTTAGAATGGAGAATGCGGGCATCGATCCCGCTACCTCTCGTATGCTAAGCGAGCGCTCTACCATTTGAGCTAATTCCCCTGTGTGCTCACTCAGCATCACATTTCAAAAGTAACGTTACTGCTGTCCACACTTTATTTTAAGTCTAATTGCCCATAACATGAGTGTTCAGTTCACTCTTAACTGATGCCTTAACTACACCTAGGGGATGTTTTACACTTCAGGTTGGCATGTTTAGTACTTGAATAGGAGTGATATCACTGTATGTTAACCTAGACTCAGGCCCTACCTAATCTTGGAGATACATTTCTCATGAATGAGTAACCAAGGGAGATACAATTTTTAGGAGTTAGTGCATGTCTAATGCAAGATTAATCACCATATTATGAGAGCCAATGCAATCATCCAGCAAAAAATACTCGTTTTCGCCCAACGTGGGGCTCGAAAACACGACCCTGAGATTAAGAGTCTCATGCTCTACCGACTGAGCTAGCCGGGCTCCCACTTAAATATGGTATGCAGACTCATCATTTTTTATTAAGGAAAACTGTTTCTGGATATTCCTCTGCTCTTGTTTTGCAAGGAACTTCACTTTTATACATCCTTCAGAGGAAAGAATGTCAAGTAAAATAAGACGAAATGAAAATGGAAGGTGTGAAATTTTCATTTTGAGATTGCATAAGAAATCAAATTCCTCTCACGTGCTATAGAATACCTAAACACTTTTGATTAAACCACTTTAGTTGTTATAATGACACCAAATTTGAAAGCCATCTGTGACTTTTCTGTTCTTACTCTGCAACAACCATGGCAATTACAAGTTAAAAAGTAAAATGTATGCAAATTTTAGAATGGAGAATGCGGGCATCGATCCCGCTACCTCTCGCATGCTAAGCGAGCGCTCTACCATTTGAGCTAATTCCCCTGTGTGCTCACTCAGCATCACATTTCAAAAGTAACGTTACTGCTGTCCACACTTTATTTTAAGTCTAATTGCCCATAACATGAGTGTTCAGTTCACTCCTAACTGATGCCTTAACTACACCTAGGGGATGTTTTACACTTCAGGTTGGCATGTTTAGTACTTGAATAGGAGTGATATCACTGTATGTTAACCTAGACTCAGGCCCTACCTAATCTTGGAGATACATTTCTCATGAATGAGTAACCAAGGGAGATACAATTTTTAGGAGTTAGTGCATGTCTAATGCAAGATTAATCACAATATTATGAGAGCCAATGCTATCATCCAGCAAAAAATACTCGTTTTCGCCCAACGTGGGGCTCGAACCCACGACCCTGAGATTAAGAGTCTCATGCTCTACCGACTGAGCTAGCCGGGCTCCCACTCAAATATGGTATGCAGACTCATCATTTTTTATTAAGGAAAACTGTTTCTGGATATTCCTCTGCTCTTGTTTTGCAAGTAACTTCACTTTTATACATCCTTCAGAGGAAAGAATGTCAAGTAAAATAAGACGAAATGAAAATGGAAGGTGTGAAATTTTCATTTTGAGATTGCATAAGAAATCAAATTCCTCTCACGTGCTATAGAATACCTAAACACTTTTGATTAAACCACTTTAGTTGTTATAATGACACCAAATTTGAAAGCCATCTGTGACTTTTCTGTTCTTACTCTGCAACAACCATGGCAATTACAAGTTAAAAAGTAAAATGTATGCAAATTTTAGAATGGAGAATGCGGGCATCGATCCCGCTACCTCTCGCATGCTAAGCGAGCGCTCTACCATTTGAGCTAATTCCCCTGTGTGCTCACTCAGCATCACATTTCAAAAGTAACGTTACTGCTGTCCACACTTTATTTTAAGTCTAATTGCCCATAACATGAGTGTTCAGTTCACTCCTAACTGATGCCTTAACTACACCTAGGGGATGTTTTACACTTCAGGTTGGCATGTTTAGTACTTGAATAGGAGTGATATCACTGTATGTTAACCTAGACTCAGGCCCTACCTAATCTTGGAGATACATTTCTCATGAATGAGTAACCAAGGGAGATACAATTTTTAGGAGTTAGTGCATGTCTAATGCAAGATTAATCACCATATTATGAGAGCCAATGCAATCATCCAGCAAAAAATACTCGTTTTCGCCCAACGTGGGGCTCGAACCCACGACCCTGAGATTAAGAGTCTCATGCTCTACCGACTGAGCTAGCCGGGCTCCCACTTAAATATGGTATGCAGACTCATCATTTTTTATTAAGGAAAACCGTTTCTGGATATTCCTCTGCTCTTGTTTTGCAAGGAACTTCACTTTTATACATCCTTCAGAGGAAAGAATGTCAAGTAAAATAAGACGAAATGAAAATGGAAGGTGTGAAATTTTCATTTTGAGATTGCATAAGAAATCAAATTCCTCTCACGTGCTATAGAATACCTAAACACTTTTGATTAAACCACTTTAGTTGTTATAATGACACCAAATTTGAAAGCCATCTGTGACTTTTCTGTTCTTACTCTGCAACAACCATGGCAATTACAAGTTAAAAAGTAAAATGTATGCAAATTTTAGAATGGAGAATGCGGGCATCGATCCCGCTACCTCTCGTATGCTAAGCGAGCGCTCTACCATTTGAGCTAATTCCCCTGTGTGCTCACTCAGCATCACATTTCAAAAGTAACGTTACTGCTGTCCACACTTTATTTTAAGTCTAATTGCCCATAACATGAGTGTTCAGTTCACTCCTAACTGATGCCTTAACTACACCTAGGGGATGTTTTACACTTCAGGTTGGCATGTTTAGTACTTGAATAGGAGTGATATCACTGCATGTTAACCTAGACTCAGGCCCTACCTAATCTTGGAGATACCTTTCTCATGAATGAGTAACCAAGGGAGATACAATTTTTAGGAGTTAGTGCATGTCTAATGCAAGATTAATCACCATATTATGAGAGCCAATGCAATCATCCAGCAAAAAATACTCGTTTTCGCCCAACGTGGTGCTCGAACCCACGACCCTGAGATTAAGAGTCTCATGGTCTACCGACTGAGCTAGCCGGGCTCCCACTTAAATATGGTATGCAGACTCATCATTTTTTATTAAGGAAAACCGTTTCTGGATATTCCTCTGCTCTTGTTTTGCAAGGAACTTCACTTTTATACATCCTTCAGAGGAAAGAATGTCAAGTAAAATAAGACGAAATGAAAATGGAAGGTGTGAAATTTTCATTTTGAGATTGCATAAGAAATCAAATTCCTCTCACGTGCTATAGAATACCTAAACACTTTTGATTAAACCACTTTAGTTGTTATAATGACACCAAATTTGAAAGCCATCTGTGACTTTTCTGTTCTTACTCTGCAACAACCATGGCAATTACAAGTTAAAAAGTAAAACGTATGCAAATTTTGGAATGGAGAATGCGGGCATCGAGCCCGCTACCTCTCGCATGCTAAGCGAGCGCTCTACCATTTGAGCTAATTCCCCTGTGTGCTCACTCAGCATCACATTTCAAAAGTAACGTTACTGCTGTCCACACTTTATTTTAAGTCTAATTGCCCATAACATGAGTGTTCAGTTCACTCCTAACTGATGCCTTAACTACACCTAGGGGATGTTTTACACTTCAGGTTGGCATGTTTAGTACTTGAATAGGAGTTATATCACTGTATGTTAACCTAGACTCAGGCCCTACCTAATCTTGGAGATACATTTCTCATGAATGAGTAACCAAGGGAGATACAATTTTTAGGAGTTAGTGCATGTCTAATGCAAGATTAATCACCATATTATGAGAGCCAATGCTATCATCCAGCAAAAAATACTGGTTTTCGCCCAACGTGGGGCTCGAACCCACGACCCTGAGATTAAGAGTCTCATGCTCTACCGACTGAGCTAGCTGGGCTCCCCCTTAAATATGGTATGCAGACTCATCATTTTTTATTAAGGAAAACTGTTTCTGGATATTCCTCTGCTCTTGTTTTGCAAGGAACTTCACTTTTATACATCCTTCAGAGGAAAGAATGTCAAGTAAAATAAGACAAAATGAAAATGGAAGGTGTGAAATTTTCATTTTGAGATTGCCTAAGAAATCAAATTCCTCTCACGTGCTATAGAATACCTAAACACTTTTGATTAAACCACTTTAGTTGTTATAATGACACCAAATTTGAAAGCCATCTGTGACTTTTCTGTTCTTACTCTGCAACAACCATGGCAATTACAAGTTAAAAAGTAAAATGTATGCAAATTTTAGAATGGAGAATGCGGGCATCGATCCCGCTACCTCTCGCATGCTAAGCGAGCGCTCTACCATTTGAGCTAATTCCCCTGTGTGCTCACTCAGCATCACATTTCAAAAGTAACGTTACTGCTGTCCACACTTTATTTTAAGTCTAATTGCCCATAACATGAGTGTTCAGTTCACTCCTAACTGATGCCTTAACTACACCTAGGGGATGTTTTACACTTCAGGTTGGCATGTTTAGTACTTGAATAGGAGTGATATCACTGTATGTTAACCTAGACTCAGGCCCTACCTAATCTTGGAGATACATTTCTCATGAATGAGTAACCAAGGGAGATACAATTTTTAGGAGTTAGTGCATGTCTAATGCAAGATTAATCACAATATTATGAGAGCCAATGCTATCATCCAGCAAAAAATACTCGTTTTCGCCCAACGTGGGGCTCGAACCCACGACCCTGAGATTAAGAGTCTCATGCTCTACCGACTGAGCTAGCCGGGCTCCCACTCAAATATGGTATGCAGACTCATCATTTTTTATTAAGGAAAACTGTTTCTGGATATTCCTCTGCTCTTGTTTTGCAAGGAACTTCACTTTTATACATCCTTCAGAGGAAAGAATGTCAAGTAAAATAAGACGAAATGAAAATGGAAGGTGTGAAATTTTCATTTTGAGATTGCATAAGAAATCAAATTCCTCTCACGTGCTATAGAATACCTAAACACTTTTGATTAAACCACTTTAGTTGTTATAATGACACCAAATTTGAAAGCCATCTGTGACTTTTCTGTTCTTACTCTGCAACAACCATGGCAATTACAAGTTGAAAAGTAAAATGTATGCAAATTTTAGAATGGAGAATGCGGGCATCGATCCCGCTACCTCTCGCATGCTAAGCGAGCGCTCTACCATTTGAGCTAATTCCCCTGTGTGCTCACTCAGCATCACATTTCAAAAGTAACGTTACTGCTGTCCACACTTTATTTTAAGTCTAATTGCCCATAACATGAGTGTTCAGTTCACTCCTAACTGATGCCTTAACTACACCTAGGGGATGTTTTACACTTCAGGTTGGCATGTTTAGTACTTGAATAGGAGTGATATCACTGTATGTTAACCTAGACTCAGGCCCTACCTAATCTTGGAGATACATTTCTCATGAATGAGTAACCAAGGGAGATACAATTTTTAGGAGTTAGTGCATGTCTAATGCAAGATTAATCACAATATTATGAGAGCCAATGCTATCATCCAGCAAAAAATACTCGTTTTCGCCCAACGTGGGGCTCGAACCCACGACCCTGAGATTAAGAGTCTCATGCTCTACCGACTGAGCTAGCCGGGCTCCCACTCAAATATGGTATGCAGACTCATCATTTTTTATTAAGGAAAACTGTTTCTGGATATTCCTCTGCTCTTGTTTTGCAAGGAACTTCACTTTTATACATCCTTCAGAGGAAAGAATGTCAAGTAAAATAAGACGAAATGAAAATGGAAGGTGTGAAATTTTCATTTTGAGATTGCATAAGAAATCAAATTCCTCTCACGTGCTATAGAATACCTAAACACTTTTGATTAAACCACTTTAGTTGTTATAATGACACCAAATTTGAAAGCCATCTGTGACTTTTCCGTTCTTACTCTGCAACAACCATGGCAATTACAAGTTAAAAAGTAAAATGTATGCAAATTTTAGAATGGAGTATGCGGGCATCGATCCCGCTACCTCTCGCATGCTAAGCGAGCGCTCTACCATTTGAGCTAATTCCCCTGTGTGCTCACTCAGCATCACATTTCAAAAGTAACGTTACTGCTGTCCACACTTTATTTTAAGTCTAATTGCCCATAACATGAGTGTTCAGTTCACTCCTAACTGATGCCTTAACTACACCTAGGGGATGTTTTACACTTCAGGTTGGCATGTTTAGTACTTGAATAGGAGTGATATCACTGTATGTTAACCTAGACTCAGGCCCTACCTAATCTTGGAGATACATTTCTCATGAATGAGTAACCAAGGGAGATACAATTTTTAGGAGTTAGTGCATGTCTAATGCAAGATTAATCACCATATTATGAGAGCCAATGCAATCATCCAGCAAAAAATACTCGTTTTCGCCCAACGTGGGGCTCGAACCCACGACCCTGAGATTAAGAGTCTCATGGTCTACCGACTGAGCTAGCCGGGCTCCCACTTAAATATGGTATGCAGACTCATCATTTTTTATTAAGGAAAACCGTTTCTGGATATTCCTCTGCTCTTGTTTTGCAAGGAACTTCACTTTTATACATCCTTCAGAGGAAAGAATGTCAAGTAAAATAAGACGAAATGAAAATGGAAGGTGTGAAATTTTCATTTTGAGATTGCATAAGAAATCAAATTCCTCTCACGTGCTATAGAATACCTAAACACTTTTGATTAAACCACTTTAGTTGTTATAATGACACCAAATTTGAAAGCCATCTGTGACTTTTCTGTTCTTACTCTGCAACAACCATGGCAATTACAAGTTAAAAAGTAAAATGTATGCAAATTTTGGAATGGAGAATGCGGGCATCGAGCCCGCTACCTCTCGCATGCTAAGCGAGCGCTCTACCATTTGAGCTAATTCCCCTGTGTGCTCACTCAGCATCACATTTCAAAAGTAACGTTACTGCTGTCCACACTTTATTTTAAGTCTAATTGCCCATAACATGAGTGTTCAGTTCACTCCTAACTGATGCCTTAACTACACCTAGGGGATGTTTTACACTTCAGGTTGGCATGTTTAGTACTTGAATAGGAGTGATATCACTGTATGTTAACCTAGACTCAGGCCCTACCTAATCTTGGAGATACATTTCTCATGAATGAGTAACCAAGGGAGATAAAATTTTTAGGAGTTAGTGCATGTCTAATGCAAGATTAATCACCATATTATGAGAGCCAATGCTATCATCCAGCAAAAAATACTGGTTTTCGCCCAACGTGGGGCTCGAACCCACGACCCTGAGATTAAGAGTCTCATGCTCTACCGACTGAGCTAGCCGGGCTCCCACTTAAATATGGTATGCAGACTCATCATTTTTTATTAAGGAAAACTGTTTCTGGATATTCCTCTGCTCTTGTTTTGCAAGGAACTTCACTTTTATACATCCTTCAGAGGAAAGAATGTCAAGTAAAATAAGACGAAATGAAAATGGAAGGTGTGAAATTTTCATTTTGAGATTGCATAAGAAATCAAATTCCTCTCACGTGCTATAGAATACCTAAACACTTTTGATTAAACCACTTTAGTTGTTATAATGACACCAAATTTGAAAGCCATCTGTGACTTTTCTGTTCTTACTCTGCAACAACCATGGCAATTACAAGTTAAAAAGTAAAATGTATGCAAATTTTAGAATGGAGAATGCGGGCATCGATCCCGCTACCTCTCGCATGCTAAGCGAGCGCTCTACCATTTGAGCTAATTCCCCTGTGTGCTCACTCAGCATCACATTTCAAAAGTAACGTTACTGCTGTCCACACTTTATTTTAAGTCTAATTGCCCATAACATGAGTGTTCAGTTCACTCCTAACTGATGCCTTAACTACACCTAGGGGATGTTTTACACTTCAGGTTGGCATGTTTAGTACTTGAATAGGAGTGATATCACTGTATGTTAACCTAGACTCAGGCCCTACCTAATCTTGGAGATACATTTCTCATGAATGAGTAACCAAGGGAGATACAATTTTTAGGAGTTAGTGCATGTCTAATGCAAGATTAATCACAATATTATGAGAGCCAATGCTATCATCCAGCAAAAAATACTCGTTTTCGCCCAACGTGGGGCTCGAACCCACGACCCTGAGATTAAGAGTCTCATGCTCTACCGACTGAGCTAGCCGGGCTCCCACTCAAATATGGTATGCAGACTCATCATTTTTTATTAAGGAAAACTGTTTCTGGATATTCCTCTGCTCTTGTTTTGCAAGGAACTTCACTTTTATACATCCTTCAGAGGAAAGAATGTCAAGTAAAATAAGACGAAATGAAAATGGAAGGTGTGAAATTTTCATTTTGAGATTGCATAAGAAATCAAATTCCTCTCACGTGCTATAGAATACCTAAACACTTTTGATTAAACCACTTTAGTTGTTATAATGACACCAAATTTGAAAGCCATCTGTGACTTTTCTGTTCTTACTCTGCAACAACCATGGCAATTACAAGTTAAAAAGTAAAATGTATGCAAATTTTAGAATGGAGAATGCGGGCATCGATCCCGCTACCTCTCGCATGCCAAGCGAGCGCTCTACCATTTGAGCTAATTCCCCTGTGTGCTCACTCAGCATCACATTTCAAAAGTAACGTTACTGCTGTCCACACTTTATTTTAAGTCTAATTGCCCATAACATGAGTGTTCAGTTCACTCCTAACTGATGCCTTAACTACACCTAGGGGATGTTTTACACTTCAGGTTGGCATGTTTAGTACTTGAATAGGAGTGATATCACTGTATGTTAACCTAGACTCAGGCCCTACCTAATCTTGGAGATACATTTCTCATGAATGAGTAACCAAGGGAGATACAATTTTTAGGAGTTAGTGCATGTCTAATGCAAGATTAATCACAATATTATGAGAGCCAATGCTATCATCCAGCAAAAAATACTCGTTTTCGCCCAACGTGGGGCTCGAACCCACGACCCTGAGATTAAGAGTCTCATGCTCTACCGACTGAGCTAGCCGGGCTCCCACTCAAATATGGTATGCAGACTCATCATTTTTTATTAAGGAAAACTGTTTCTGGATATTCCTCTGCTCTTGTTTTGCAAGGAACTTCACTTTTATACATCCTTCAGAGGAAAGAATGTCAAGTAAAATAAGACGAAATGAAAATGGAAGGTGTGAAATTTTCATTTTGAGATTGCATAAGAAATCAAATTCCTCTCACGTGCTATAGAATACCTAAACACTTTTGATTAAACCACTTTAGTTGTTATAATGACACCAAATTTGAAAGCCATCTGTGACTTTTCCGTTCTTACTCTGCAACAACCATGGCAATTACAAGTTAAAAAGTAAAATGTATGCAAATTTTAGAATGGAGTATGCGGGCATCGATCCCGCTACCTCTCGCATGCTAAGCGAGCGCTCTACCATTTGAGCTAATTCCCCTGTGTGCTCACTCAGCATCACATTTCAAAAGTAACGTTACTGCTGTCCACACTTTATTTTAAGTCTAATTGCCCATAACATGAGTGTTCAGTTCACTCCTAACTGATGCCTTAACTACACCTAGGGGATGTTTTACACTTCAGGTTGGCATGTTTAGTACTTGAATAGGAGTGATATCACTGTATGTTAACCTAGACTCAGGCCCTACCTAATCTTGGAGATACATTTCTCATGAATGAGTAACCAAGGGAGATACAATTTTTAGGAGTTAGTGCATGTCTAATGCAAGATTAATCACAATATTATGAGAGCCAATGCTATCATCCAGCAAAAAATACTCGTTTTCGCCCAACGTGGGGCTCGAACCCACGACCCTGAGATTAAGAGTCTCATGCTCTACCGACTGAGCTAGCCGGGCTCCCACTCAAATATGGTATGCAGACTCATCATTTTTTATTAAGGAAAACTGTTTCTGGATATTCCTCTGCTCTTGTTTTGCAAGGAACTTCACTTTTATACATCCTTCAGAGGAAAGAATGTCAAGTAAAATAAGACGAAATGAAAATGGAAGGTGTGAAATTTTCATTTTGAGATTGCATAAGAAATCAAATTCCTCTCACGTGCTATAGAATACCTAAACACTTTTGATTAAACCACTTTAGTTGTTATAATGACACCAAATTTGAAAGCCATCTGTGACTTTTCTGTTCTTACTCTGCAACAACCATGGCAATTACAAGTTAAAAAGTAAAATGTATGCAAATTTTAGAATGGAGAATGCGGGCATCGATCCCGCTACCTCTCGCATGCTAAGCGAGCGCTCTACCATTTGAGCTAATTCCCCTGTGTGCTCACTCAGCATCACATTTCAAAAGTAACGTTACTGCTGTCCACACTTTATTTTAAGTCTAATTGCCCATAACATGAGTGTTCAGTTCACTCCTAACTGATGCCTTAACTACACCTAGGGGATGTTTTACACTTCAGGTTGGCATGTTTAGTACTTGAATAGGAGTGATATCACTGTATGTTAACCTAGACTCAGGCCCTACCTAATCTTGGAGATACATTTCTCATGAATGAGTAACCAAGGGAGATACAATTTTTAGGAGTTAGTGCATGTCTAATGCAAGATTTATCACCATATTATGAGAGCCAATGCAATCATCCAGCAAAAAATACTCGT
This sequence comes from Triturus cristatus, assembly GCF_964204655.1. Classification (NCBI taxonomy): domain Eukaryota; kingdom Metazoa; phylum Chordata; class Amphibia; order Caudata; family Salamandridae; genus Triturus; species Triturus cristatus. The sequence continues at coordinate 122,180,783 of NC_140585.1, read as the reverse complement.
TTTCGCCCAACGTGGGGCTCGAACCCACGACCCTGAGATTAAGAGTCTCATGCTCTACCGACTGAGCTAGCCGGGCTCCCACTTAAATATGGTATGCAGACTCATCATTTTTTATTAAGGAAAACCGTTTCTGGATATTCCTCTGCTCTTGTTTTGCAAGGAACTTCACTTTTATACATCCTTCAGAGGAAAGAATGTCAAGTAAAATAAGACGAAATGAAAATGGAAGGTGTGAAATTTTCATTTTGAGATTGCATAAGAAATCAAATTCCTCTCACGTGCTATAGAATACCTAAACACTTTTGATTAAACCACTTTAGTTGTTATAATGACACCAAATTTGAAAGCCATCTGTGACTTTTCTGTTCTTACTCTGCAACAACCATGGCAATTACAAGTTAAAAAGTAAAATGTATGCAAATTTTAGAATGGAGAATGCGGGCATCGATCCCGCTACCTCTCGTATGCTAAGCGAGCACTCTACCATTTGAGCTAATTCCCCTGTGTGCTCACTCAGCATCACATTTCAAAAGTAACGTTACTGCTGTCCACACTTTATTTTAAGTCTAATTGCCCATAACATGAGTGTTCAGTTCACTCCTAACTGATGCCTTAACTACACCTAGGGGATGTTTTACACTTCAGGTTGGCATGTTTAGTACTTGAATAGGAGTGATATCACTGTATGTTAACCTAGACTCAGGCCCTACCTAATCTTGGAGATACATTTCTCATGAATGAGTAACCAAGGGAGATACAATTTTTAGGAGTTAGTGCATGTCTAATGCAAGATTAATCACCATATTATGAGAGCCAATGCAATCATCCAGCAAAAAATACTCGTTTTCGCCCAACGTGGGGCTCGAACCCACGACCCTGAGATTAAGAGTCTCATGGTCTACCGACTGAGCTAGCCGGGCTCCCACTTAAATATGGTATGCAGACTCATCATTTTTTATTAAGGAAAACCGTTTCTGGATATTCCTCTGCTCTTGTTTTGCAAGGAACTTCACTTTTATACATCCTTCAGAGGAAAGAATGTCAAGTAAAATAAGACGAAATGAAAATGGAAGGTGTGAAATTTTCATTTTGAGATTGCATAAGAAATCAAATTCCTCTCACGTGCTATAGAATACCTAAACACTTTTGATTAAACCACTTTAGTTGTTATAATGACACCAAATTTGAAAGCCATCTGTGACTTTTCTGTTCTTACTCTGCAACAACCATGGCAATTACAAGTTAAAAAGTAAAATGTATGCAAATTTTGGAATGGAGAATGCGGGCATCGATCCCGCTACCTCTCACATGCTAAGCGAGCGCTCTACCATTTGAGCTAATTCCCCTGTGTGCTCACTCAGCATCACATTTCAAAAGTAACGTTACTGCTGTCCACACTTTATTTTAAGTCTAATTGCCCATAACATGAGTGTTCAGTTCACTCCTAACTGATGCCTTAACTACACCTAGGGGATGTTTTACACTTCAGGTTGGCATGTTTAGTACTTGAATAGGAGTGATATCACTGTATGTTAACCTAGACTCAGGCCCTACCTAATCTTGGAGATACATTTCTCATGAATGAGTAACCAAGGGAGATACAATTTTTAGGAGTTAGTGCATGTCTAATGCAAGATTAATCACCATATTATGAGAGCCAATGCTATCATCCAGCAAAAAATACTGGTTTTCGCCCAACGTGGGGCTCGAACCCACGACCCTGAGATTAAGAGTCTCATGCTCTACCGACTGAGCTAGCCGGGCTCCCACTTAAATATGGTATGCAGACTCATCATTTTTTATTAAGGAAAACTGTTTCTGGATATTCCTCTGCTCTTGTTTTGCAAGGAACTTCACTTTTATACATCCTTCAGAGGAAAGAATGTCAAGTAAAATAAGACGAAATGAAAATGGAAGGTGTGAAATTTTCATTTTGAGATTGCATAAGAAATCAAATTCCTCTCACGTGCTATAGAATACCTAAACACTTTTGATTAAACCACTTTAGTTGTTATAATGACACCAAATTTGAAAGCCATCTGTGACTTTTCTGTTCTTACTCTGCAACAACCATGGCAATTACAAGTTAAAAAGTAAAATGTATGCAAATTTTAGAATGGAGAATGCGGGCATCGATCCCGCTACCTCTCGCATGCTAAGCGAGCGCTCTACCATTTGAGCTAATTCCCCTGTGTGCTCACTCAGCATCACATTTCAAAAGTAACGTTACTGCTGTCCACACTTTATTTTAAGTCTAATTGCCCATAACATGAGTGTTCAGTTCACTCCTAACTGATGCCTTAACTACACCTAGGGGATGTTTTACACTTCAGGTTGGCATGTTTAGTACTTGAATAGGAGTGATATCACTGTATGTTAACCTAGACTCAGGCCCTACTTAATCTTGGAGATACATTTCTCATGAATGAGTAACCAAGGGAGATACAATTTTTAGGAGTTAGTGCATGTCTAATGCAAGATTAATCACCATATTATGAGAGCCAATGCTATCATCCAGCAAAAAATACTCGTTTTCGCCCAACGTGGGGCTCGAACCCACGACCCTGAGATTAAGAGTCTCATGCTCTACCGACTGAGCTAGCCGGGCTCCCACTTAAATATGGTATGCAGACTCATCATTTTTTATTAAGGAAAACTGTTTCTGGATATTCCTCTGCTCTTGTTTTGCAAGGAACTTCACTTTTATACATCCTTCAGAGGAAAGAATGTCAAGTAAAATAAGACGAAATGAAAATGGAAGGTGTGAAATTTTCATTTTGAGATTGCATAAGAAATCAAATTCCTCTCACGTGCTATAGAATACCTAAACACTTTTGATTAAACCACTTTAGTTGTTATAATGACACCAAATTTGAAAGCCATCTGTGACTTTTCTGGTCTTACTCTGCAACAACCATGGCAATTACAAGTTAAAAAGTAAAATGTATGCAAATTTTAGAATGGAGAATGCGGGCATCGATCCCGCTACCTCTCGCATGCTAAGCGAGCGCTCTACCATTTGAGCTAATTCCCCTGTGTGCTCACTCAGCATCACATTTCAAAAGTAACGTTACTGCTGTCCACACTTTATTTTAAGTCTAATTGCCCATAACATGAGTGTTCAGTTCACTCCTAACTGATGCCTTAACTACACCTAGGGGATGTTTTACACTTCAGGTTGGCATGTTTAGTACTTGAATAGGAGTGATATCACTGTATGTTAACCTAGACTCAGGCCCTACCTAATCTTGGAGATACATTTCTCATGAATGAGTAACCAAGGGAGATACAATTTTTAGGAGTTAGTGCATGTCTAAAGCAAGATTAATCACCATATTATGAGAGCCAATGCAATCATCCAGCAAAAAATACTCGTTTTCGCCCAACGTTGGGCTCAAACCCACGACCCTGAGATTAAGAGTCTCATGCTCTACCGACTGAGCTAGCCGGGCTCCCACTTAAATATGGTATGCAGACTCATCATTTTTTATTAAGGAAAACCGTTTCTGGATATTCCTCTGCTCTTGTTTTGCAAGGAACTTCACTTTTATACATCCTTCAGAGGAAAGAATGTCAAGTAAAATAAGACGAAATGAAAATGGAAGGTGTGAAATTTTCATTTTGAGATTGCATAAGAAATCAAATTCCTCTCACGTGCTATAGAATACCTAAACACTTTTGATTAAACCACTTTAGTTGTTATAATGACACCAAATTTGAAAGCCATCTGTGACTTTTCTGTTCTTACTCTGCAACAACCATGGCAGTTACAAGTTAAAAAGTAAAATGTATGCAAATTTTATAATGGAGAATGCGGGCATCGATCCCGCTACATCTCGTATGCTAAGCGAGCGCTCTACCATTTGAGCTAATTCCCCTGTGTGCTCACTCAGCATCACATTTCAAAAGTAACGTTACTGCTGTCCACACTTTATTTTAAGTCTAATTGCCCATAACATGAGTGTTCAGTTCACTCTTAACTGATGCCTTAACTACACCTAGGGGATGTTTTACACTTCAGGTTGGCATGTTTAGTACTTGAATAGGAGTGATATCACTGTATGTTAACCTAGACTCAGGCCCTACCTAATCTTGGAGATACATTTCTCATGAATGAGTAACCAAGGGAGATACAATTTTTAGGAGTTAGTGCATGTCTAATGCAAGATTAATCACCATATTATGAGAGCCAATGCAATCATCCAGCAAAAAATACTCGTTTTCGCCCAACGTGGGGCTCGAAAACACGACCCTGAGATTAAGAGTCTCATGCTCTACCGACTGAGCTAGCCGGGCTCCCACTTAAATATGGTATGCAGACTCATCATTTTTTATTAAGGAAAACTGTTTCTGGATATTCCTCTGCTCTTGTTTTGCAAGGAACTTCACTTTTATACATCCTTCAGAGGAAAGAATGTCAAGTAAAATAAGACGAAATGAAAATGGAAGGTGTGAAATTTTCATTTTGAGATTGCATAAGAAATCAAATTCCTCTCACGTGCTATAGAATACCTAAACACTTTTGATTAAACCACTTTAGTTGTTATAATGACACCAAATTTGAAAGCCATCTGTGACTTTTCTGTTCTTACTCTGCAACAACCATGGCAATTACAAGTTAAAAAGTAAAATGTATGCAAATTTTAGAATGGAGAATGCGGGCATCGATCCCGCTACCTCTCGCATGCTAAGCGAGCGCTCTACCATTTGAGCTAATTCCCCTGTGTGCTCACTCAGCATCACATTTCAAAAGTAACGTTACTGCTGTCCACACTTTATTTTAAGTCTAATTGCCCATAACATGAGTGTTCAGTTCACTCCTAACTGATGCCTTAACTACACCTAGGGGATGTTTTACACTTCAGGTTGGCATGTTTAGTACTTGAATAGGAGTGATATCACTGTATGTTAACCTAGACTCAGGCCCTACCTAATCTTGGAGATACATTTCTCATGAATGAGTAACCAAGGGAGATACAATTTTTAGGAGTTAGTGCATGTCTAATGCAAGATTAATCACAATATTATGAGAGCCAATGCTATCATCCAGCAAAAAATACTCGTTTTCGCCCAACGTGGGGCTCGAACCCACGACCCTGAGATTAAGAGTCTCATGCTCTACCGACTGAGCTAGCCGGGCTCCCACTCAAATATGGTATGCAGACTCATCATTTTTTATTAAGGAAAACTGTTTCTGGATATTCCTCTGCTCTTGTTTTGCAAGGAACTTCACTTTTATACATCCTTCAGAGGAAAGAATGTCAAGTAAAATAAGACGAAATGAAAATGGAAGGTGTGAAATTTTCATTTTGAGATTGCATAAGAAATCAAATTCCTCTCACGTGCTATAGAATACCTAAACACTTTTGATTAAACCACTTTAGTTGTTATAATGACACCAAATTTGAAAGCCATCTGTGACTTTTCTGTTCTTACTCTGCAACAACCATGGCAATTACAAGTTAAAAAGTAAAATGTATGCAAATTTTAGAATGGAGAATGCGGGCATCGATCCCGCTACCTCTCGCATGCTAAGCGAGCGCTCTACCATTTGAGCTAATTCCCCTGTGTGCTCACTCAGCATCACATTTCAAAAGTAACGTTACTGCTGTCCACACTTTATTTTAAGTCTAATTGCCCATAACATGAGTGTTCAGTTCACTCCTAACTGATGCCTTAACTACACCTAGGGGATGTTTTACACTTCAGGTTGGCATGTTTAGTACTTGAATAGGAGTGATATCACTGTATGTTAACCTAGACTCAGGCCCTACCTAATCTTGGAGATACATTTCTCATGAATGAGTAACCAAGGGAGATACAATTTTTAGGAGTTAGTGCATGTCTAATGCAAGATTAATCACCATATTATGAGAGCCAATGCAATCATCCAGCAAAAAATACTCGTTTTCGCCCAACGTGGGGCTCGAACCCACGACCCTGAGATTAAGAGTCTCATGCTCTACCGACTGAGCTAGCCGGGCTCCCACTTAAATATGGTATGCAGACTCATCATTTTTTATTAAGGAAAACCGTTTCTGGATATTCCTCTGCTCTTGTTTTGCAAGGAACTTCACTTTTATACATCCTTCAGAGGAAAGAATGTCAAGTAAAATAAGACGAAATGAAAATGGAAGGTGTGAAATTTTCATTTTGAGATTGCATAAGAAATCAAATTCCTCTCACGTGCTATAGAATACCTAAACACTTTTGATTAAACCACTTTAGTTGTTATAATGACACCAAATTTGAAAGCCATCTGTGACTTTTCTGTTCTTACTCTGCAACAACCATGGCAATTACAAGTTAAAAAGTAAAATGTATGCAAATTTTAGAATGGAGAATGCGGGCATCGATCCAGCTACCTCTCGTATGCTAAGCGAGCGCTCTACCATTTGAGCTAATTCCCCTGTGTGCTCACTCAGCATCACATTTCAAAAGTAACGTTACTGCTGTCCACACTTTATTTTAAGTCTAATTGCCCATAACATGAGTGTTCAGTTCACTCCTAACTGATGCCTTAACTACACCTAGGGGATGTTTTACACTTCAGGTTGGCATGTTTAGTACTTGAATAGGAGTGATATCACTGTATGTTAACCTAGACTCAGGCCCTACCTAATCTTGGAGATACATTTCTCATGAATGAGTAACCAAGGGAGATACAATTTTTAGGAGTTAGTGCATGTCTAATGCAAGATTAATCACCATATTATGAGAGCCAATGCAATCATCCAGCAAAAAATACTGGTTTTCGCCCAACGTGGGGCTCGAACCCACGACCCTGAGATTAAGAGTCTCATGCTCTACCGACTGAGCTAGCCGGGCTCCCACTTAAATATGGTATGCAGACTCATCATTTTTTATTAAGGAAAACTGTTTCTGGATATTCCTCTGCTCTTGTTTTGCAAGGAACTTCACTTTTATACATCCTTCAGAGGAAAGAATGTCAAGTAAAATAAGACGAAATGAAAATGGAAGGTGTGAAATTTTCATTTTGAGATTGCATAAGAAATCAAATTCCTCTCACGTGCTATAGAATACCTAAACACTTTTGATTAAACCACTTTAGTTGTTATAATGACACCAAATTTGAAAGCCATCTGTGACTTTTCTGTTCTTACTCTGCAACAACCATGGCAATTACAAGTTAAAAAGTAAAATGTATGCAAATTTTAGAATGGAGAATGCGGGCATCGATCCCGCTACCTCTCGCATGCTAAGCGAGCGCTCTACCATTTGAGCTAATTCCCCTGTGTGCTCACTCAGCATCACATTTCAAAAGTAACGTTACTGCTGTCCACACTTTATTTTAAGTCTAATTGCCCATAACATGAGTGTTCAGTTCACTCCTAACTGATGCCTTAACTACACCTAGGGGATGTTTTACACTTCAGGTTGGCATGTTTAGTACTTGAATAGGAGTGATATCACTGTATGTTAACCTAGACTCAGGCCCTACCTAATCTTGGAGATACATTTCTCATGAATGAGTAACCAAGGGAGATACAATTTTTAGGAGTTAGTGCATGTCTAATGCAAGATTAATCACCATATTATGAGAGCCAATGCAATCATCCAGCAAAAAATACTCGTTTTCGCCCAACGTGGGGCTCGAACCCACGACAATGATATTAAGAGTCTCATGCTCTACCGACTGAGCTAGCCGGGCTCCCACTTAAATATGGTATGCAGACTCATCATTTTTTATTAAGGAAAACCGTTTCTGGATATTCCTCTGCTCTTGTTTTGCAAGGAACTTCACTTTTATACATCCTTCAGAGGAAAGAATGTCAAGTAAAATAAGACGAAATGAAAATGGAAGGTGTGAAATTTTCATTTTGAGATTGCATAAGAAATCAAATTCCTCTCACGTGCTATAGAATACCTAAACACTTTTGATTAAACCACTTTAGTTGTTATAATGACACCAAATTTGAAAGCCATCTGTGACTTTTCTGTTCTTACTCTGCAACAACCATGGCAATTACAAGTTAAAAAGTAAAATGTATGCAAATTTTAGAATGGAGAATGCGGGCATCGATCCCGCTACCTCTCGCATGCTAAGCGAGCGCTCTACCATTTGAGCTAATTCCCCTGTGTGCTCACTCAGCATCACATTTCAAAAGTAACGTTACTGCTGTCCACACTTTATTTTAAGTCTAATTGCCCATAACATGAGTGTTCAGTTCACTCCTAACTGATGCCTTAACTACACCTAGGGGATGTTTTACACTTCAGGTTGGCATGTTTAGTACTTGAATAGGAGTGATATCACTGTATGTTAACCTAGACTCAGGCCCTACCTAATCTTGGAGATACATTTCTCATGAATGAGTAACCAAGGGAGATACAATTTTTAGGAGTTAGTGCATGTCTAATGCAAGATTAATCACCATATTATGAGAGCCAATGCAATCATCCAGCAAAAAATACTTGTTTTCGCCCAACGTGGGGCTCGAACCCACGACAATGATATTAAGAGTCTCATGCTCTACCGACTGAGCTAGCCGGGCTCCCACTTAAATATGGTATGCAGACTCATCATTTTTTATTAAGGAAAACCGTTTCTGGATATTCCTCTGCTCTTGTTTTGCAAGGAACTTCACTTTTATACATCCTTCAGAGGAAAGAATGTCAAGTAAAATAAGACGAAATGAAAATGGAAGGTGTGAAATTTTCATTTTGAGATTGCATAAGAAATCAAATTCCTCTCACGTGCTATAGAATACCTAAACACTTTTGATTAAACCACTTTAGTTGTTATAATGACACCAAATTTGAAAGCCATCTGTGACTTTTCTGTTCTTACTCTTCAACAACCATGGCAATTACAAGTTAAAAAGTAAAATGTATGCAAATTTTAGAATGGAGAATGCGGGCATCGATCCCGCTACCTCTCGCATGCTAAGCTAGCGCTCTACCATTTGAGCTAATTCCCCTGTGTGCTCACTCAGCATCACATTTCAAATGTAACGTTACTGCTGTCCACACTTTATTTTAAGTCTAATTGCCCATAACATGAGTGTTCAGTTCACTCCTAACTGATGCCTTAACTACACCTAGGGGATGTTTTACACTTCAGGTTGGCATGTTTAGTACTTGAATAGGAGTGATATCACTGCATGTTAACCTAGACTCAGGCCCTACCTAATCTTGGAGATACCTTTCTCATGAATGAGTAACCAAGGGAGATACAATTTTTAGGAGTTAGTGCATGTCTAATGCAAGATTAATCACCATATTATGAGAGCCAATGCTATCATCCAGCAAAAAATACTCGTTTTCGCCCAACGTGGGGCTCGAACCCACGACCCTGAGATTAAGAGTCTCATGCTCTACCGACTGAGCTAGCCGGGCTCCCACTTAAATATGGTATGCAGACTCATCATTTTTTATTAAGGAAAACCGTTTCTGGATATTCCTCTGCTCTTGTTTTGCAAGGAACTTCACTTTTATACATCCTTCAGAGGAAAGAATGTCAAGTAAAATAAGACGAAATGAAAATGGAAGGTGTGAAATTTTCATTTTGAGATTGCATAAGAAATCAAATTCCTCTCACGTGCTATAGAATACCTAAACACTTTTGATTAAACCACTTTAGTTGTTATAATGACACCAAATTTGAAAGCCATCTGTGACTTTTCTGTTCTTACTCTGCAACAACCATGGCAATTACAAGTTAAAAAGTGAAATGTATGCAAATTTTGGAATGGAGAATGCGGGCATCGAGCCCGCTACCTCTCACATGCTAAGCGAGCGCTCTACCATTTGAGCTAATTCCCCTGTGTGCTCACTCAGCATCACATTTCAAAAGTAACGTTACTGCTGTCCACACTTTATTTTAAGTCTAATTGCCCATAACATGAGTGTTCAGTTCACTCCTAACTGATGCCTTAACTACACCTAGGGGATGTTTTACACTTCAGGTTGGCATGTTTAGTACTTGAATAGGAGTGATATCACTGTATGTTAACCTAGACTCAGGCCCTACCTAATCTTGGAGATACATTTCTCATGAATGAGTAACCAAGGGAGATACAATTTTTAGGAGTTAGTGCATGTCTAATGCAAGATTAATCACCATATTATGAGAGCCAATGCAATCATCCAGCAAAAAATACTCGTTTTCGCCCAACGTGGGGCTCGAACCCACGACCCTGAGATTAAGAGTCTCATGCTCTACCGACTGAGCTAGCCGGGCTCCCACTTAAATATGGTATGCAGACTCATCATTTTTTATTAAGGAAAACCGTTTCTGGATATTCCTCTGCTCTTGTTTTGCAAGGAACTTCACTTTTATACATCCTTCAGAGGAAAGAATGTCAAGTAAAATAAGACGAAATGAAAATGGAAGGTGTGAAATTTTCATTTTGAGATTGCATAAGAAATCAAATTCCTCTAACGTGCTATAGAATACCTAAACACTTTTGATTAAACCACATTAGTTGTTATAATGACACCAAATTTGAAAGCCATCTGTGACTTTTCTGTTCTTACTCTGCAACAACCATGGCCATTACAAGTTAAAAAGTAAAATGTATGCAAATTTTAGAATGGAGAATGCGGGCATCGATCCCGCTACCTCTCGCATGCTAAGCGAGCGCTCTACCATTTGAGCTAATTCCCCTGTGTGCTCACTCAGCATCACATTTCAAAAGTAACGTTACTGCTGTCCACACTTTATTTTAAGTCTAATTGCCCATAACATGAGTGTTCAGTTCACTCCTAACTGATGCCTTAACTACACCTAGGGGATGTTTTACACTTCAGGTTGGCATGTTTAGTACTTGAATAGGAGTGATATCACTGTATGTTAACCTAGACTCAGGCCCTACTTAATCTTGGAGATACATTTCTCATGAATGAGTAACCAAGGGAGATACAATTTTTAGGAGTTAGTGCATGTCTAATGCAAGATTAATCACCATATTATGAGAGCCAATGCTATCATCCAGCAAAAAATACTCGTTTTCGCCCAACGTGGGGCTCAAACCCACGACCCTGAGATTAAGAGTCTCATGCTCTACCGACTGAGCTAGCCGGGCTCCCACTTAAATATGGTATGCAGACTCATCATTTTTTATTAAGGAAAACCGTTTCTGGATATTCCTCTGCTCTTGTTTTGCAAGGAACTTCACTTTTATACATCCTTCAGAGGAAAGAATGTCAAGTAAAATAAGACGAAATGAAAATGGAAGGTGTGAAATTTTCATTTTGAGATTGCATAAGAAATCAAATTCCTCTCACGTGCTATAGAATACCTAAACACTTTTGATTAAACCACTTTAGTTGTTATAATGACACCAAATTTGAAAGCCATCTGTGACTTTTCTGTTCTTACTCTGCAACAACCATGGCAATTACAAGTTAAAAAGTAAAATGTATGCAAATTTTAGAATGGAGAATGCGGGCATCGATCCCGCTACCTCTCGTATGCTAAGCGAGCGCTCTACCATTTGAGCTAATTCCCCTGTGTGCTCACTCAGCATCACATTTCAAAAGTAACGTTACTGCTGTCCACACTTTATTTTAAGTCTAATTGCCCATAACATGAGTGTTCAGTTCACTCTTAACTGATGCCTTAACTACACCTAGGGGATGTTTTACACTTCAGGTTGGCATGTTTAGTACTTGAATAGGAGTGATATCACTGTATGTTAACCTAGACTCAGGCCCTACCTAATCTTGGAGATACATTTCTCATGAATGAGTAACCAAGGGAGATACAATTTTTAGGAGTTAGTGCATGTCTAATGCAAGATTAATCACCATATTATGAGAGCCAATGCAATCATCCAGCAAAAAATACTCGTTTTCGCCCAACGTGGGGCTCGAAAACACGACCCTGAGATTAAGAGTCTCATGCTCTACCGACTGAGCTAGCCGGGCTCCCACTTAAATATGGTATGCAGACTCATCATTTTTTATTAAGGAAAACTGTTTCTGGATATTCCTCTGCTCTTGTTTTGCAAGGAACTTCACTTTTATACATCCTTCAGAGGAAAGAATGTCAAGTAAAATAAGACGAAATGAAAATGGAAGGTGTGAAATTTTCATTTTGAGATTGCATAAGAAATCAAATTCCTCTCACGTGCTATAGAATACCTAAACACTTTTGATTAAACCACTTTAGTTGTTATAATGACACCAAATTTGAAAGCCATCTGTGACTTTTCTGTTCTTACTCTGCAACAACCATGGCAATTACAAGTTAAAAAGTAAAATGTATGCAAATTTTAGAATGGAGAATGCGGGCATCGATCCCGCTACCTCTCGCATGCTAAGCGAGCGCTCTACCATTTGAGCTAATTCCCCTGTGTGCTCACTCAGCATCACATTTCAAAAGTAACGTTACTGCTGTCCACACTTTATTTTAAGTCTAATTGCCCATAACATGAGTGTTCAGTTCACTCCTAACTGATGCCTTAACTACACCTAGGGGATGTTTTACACTTCAGGTTGGCATGTTTAGTACTTGAATAGGAGTGATATCACTGTATGTTAACCTAGACTCAGGCCCTACCTAATCTTGGAGATACATTTCTCATGAATGAGTAACCAAGGGAGATACAATTTTTAGGAGTTAGTGCATGTCTAATGCAAGATTAATCACAATATTATGAGAGCCAATGCTATCATCCAGCAAAAAATACTCGTTTTCGCCCAACGTGGGGCTCGAACCCACGACCCTGAGATTAAGAGTCTCATGCTCTACCGACTGAGCTAGCCGGGCTCCCACTCAAATATGGTATGCAGACTCATCATTTTTTATTAAGGAAAACTGTTTCTGGATATTCCTCTGCTCTTGTTTTGCAAGGAACTTCACTTTTATACATCCTTCAGAGGAAAGAATGTCAAGTAAAATAAGACGAAATGAAAATGGAAGGTGTGAAATTTTCATTTTGAGATTGCATAAGAAATCAAATTCCTCTCACGTGCTATAGAATACCTAAACACTTTTGATTAAACCACTTTAGTTGTTATAATGACACCAAATTTGAAAGCCATCTGTGACTTTTCTGTTCTTACTCTGCAACAACCATGGCAATTACAAGTTAAAAAGTAAAATGTATGCAAATTTTAGAATGGAGAATGCGGGCATCGATCCCGCTACCTCTCGCATGCTAAGCGAGCGCTCTACCATTTGAGCTAATTCCCCTGTGTGCTCACTCAGCATCACATTTCAAAAGTAACGTTACTGCTGTCCACACTTTATTTTAAGTCTAATTGCCCATAACATGAGTGTTCAGTTCACGCCTAACTGATGCCTTAACTACACCTAGGGGATGTTTTACACTTCAGGTTGGCATGTTTAGTACTTGAATAGGAGTGATATCACTGTATGTTAACCTAGACTCAGGCCCTACCTAATCTTGGAGATACATTTCTCATGAATGAGTAACCAAGGGAGATACAATTTTTAGGAGTTAGTGCATGTCTAATGCAAGATTAATCACCATATTATGAGAGCCAATGCAATCATCCAGCAAAAAATACTCGTTTTCGCCCAACGTGGGGCTCGAACCCACGACCCTGAGATTAAGAGTCTCATGCTCTACCGACTGAGCTAGCCGGGCTCCCACTTAAATATGGTATGCAGACTCATCATTTTTTATTAAGGAAAACCGTTTCTGGATATTCCTCTGCTCTTGTTTTGCAAGGAACTTCACTTTTATACATCCTTCAGAGGAAAGAATGTCAAGTAAAATAAGACGAAATGAAAATGGAAGGTGTGAAATTTTCATTTTGAGATTGCATAAGAAATCAAATTCCTCTCACGTGCTATAGAATACCTAAACACTTTTGATTAAACCACTTTAGTTGTTATAATGACACCAAATTTGAAAGCCATCTGTGACTTTTCTGTTCTTACTCTGCAACAACCATGGCAATTACAAGTTAAAAAGTAAAATGTATGCAAATTTTAGAATGGAGAATGCGGGCATCGATCCCGCTACCTCTCGTATGCTAAGCGAGCGCTCTACCATTTGAGCTAATTCCCCTGTGTGCTCACTCAGCATCACATTTCAAAAGTAACGTTACTGCTGTCCACACTTTATTTTAAGTCTAATTGCCCATAACATGAGTGTTCAGTTCACTCCTAACTGATGCCTTAACTACACCTAGGGGATGTTTTACACTTCAGGTTGGCATGTTTAGTACTTGAATAGGAGTGATATCACTGTATGTTAACCTAGACTCAGGCCCTACCTAATCTTGGAGATACATTTCTCATGAATGAGTAACCAAGGGAGATACAATTTTTAGGAGTTAGTGCATGTCTAATGCAAGATTAATCACCATATTATGAGAGCCAATGCAATCATCCAGCAAAAAATACTCGTTTTCGCCCAACGTGGGGCTCGAACCCACGACCCTGAGATTAAGAGTCTCATGGTCTACCGACTGAGCTAGCCGGGCTCCCACTTAAATATGGTATGCAGACTCATCATTTTTTATTAAGGAAAACCGTTTCTGGATATTCCTCTGCTCTTGTTTTGCAAGGAACTTCACTTTTATACATCCTTCAGAGGAAAGAATGTCAAGTAAAATAAGACGAAATGAAAATGGAAGGTGTGAAATTTTCATTTTGAGATTGCATAAGAAATCAAATTCCTCTCACGTGCTATAGAATACCTAAACACTTTTGATTAAACCACTTTAGTTGTTATAATGACACCAAATTTGAAAGCCATCTGTGACTTTTCTGTTCTTACTCTGCAACAACCATGGCAATTACAAGTTAAAAAGTAAAATGTATGCAAATTTTAAAATGGAGAATGCGGGCATCGATCCCGCTACCTCTCGCATGCTAAGCGAGCGCTCTACCATTTGAGCTAATTCCCCTGTGTGCTCACTCAGCATCACATTTCAAAAGTAACGTTACTGCTGTCCACACTTTATTTTAAGTCTAATTGCCCATAACATGAGTGTTCAGTTCACTCCTAACTGATGCCTTAACTACACCTAGGGGATGTTTTACACTTCAGGTTGGCATGTTTAGTACTTGAATAGGAGTGATATCACTGTATGTTAACCTAGACTCAGGCCCTACCTAATCTTGGAGATACATTTCTCATGAATGAGTAACCAAGGGAGATACAATTTTTAGGAGTTAGTGCATGTCTAATGCAAGATTAATCACCATATTATGAGAGCCAATGCTATCATCCAGCAAAAAATACTGGTTTTTGCCCAACGTGGGGCTCGAACCCACGACCCTGAGATTAAGAGTCTCATGCTCTACCGACTGAGCTAGCCGGGCTCCCACTTAAATATGGTATGCAGACTCATCATTTTTTATTAAGGAAAACTGTTTCTGGATATTCCTCTGCTCTTGTTTTGCAAGGAACTTCACTTTTATACATCCTTCAGAGGAAAGAATGTCAAGTAAAATAAGACGAAATGAAAATGGAAGGTGTGAAATTTTCATTTTGAGATTGCATAAGAAATCAAATTCCTCTCACGTGCTATAGAATACCTAAACACTTTTGATTAAACCACTTTAGTTGTTATAATGACACCAAATTTGAAAGCCATCTGTGACTTTTCTGTTCTTACTCTGCAACAACCATGGCAATTACAAGTTAAAAAGTAAAATGTATGCAAATTTTAGAATGGAGAATGCGGGCATCGATCCCGCTACCTCTCGCATGCTAAGCGAGCGCTCTACCATTTGAGCTAATTCCCCTGTGTGCTCACTCAGCATCACATTTCAAAAGTAACGTTACTGCTGTCCACACTTTATTTTAAGTCTAATTGCCCATAACATGAGTGTTCAGTTCACTCCTAACTGATGCCTTAACTACACCTAGGGGATGTTTTACACTTCAGGTTGGCATGTTTAGTACTTGAATAGGAGTGATATCACTGTATGTTAACCTAGACTCAGGCCCTACCTAATCTTGGAGATACATTTCTCATGAATGAGTAACCAAGGGAGATACAATTTTTAGGAGTTAGTGCATGTCTAATGCAAGATTAATCACCATATTATGAGAGCCAATGCAATCATCCAGCAAAAAATACTCGTTTTCGCCCAACGTGGGGCTCAAACCCACGACAATGATATTAAGAGTCTCATGCTCTACCGACTGAGCTAGCCGGGCTCCCACTTAAATATGGTATGCAGACTCATCATTTTTTATTAAGGAAAACCGTTTCTGGATATTCCTCTGCTCTTGTTTTGCAAGGAACTTCACTTTTATACATCCTTCAGAGGAAAGAATGTCAAGTAAAATAAGACGAAATGAAAATGGAAGGTGTGAAATTTTCATTTTGAGATTGCATAAGAAATCAAATTCTCTCAAGTGCTATAGAATACCTAAACACTTTTGATTAAACCACTTTAGTTGTTATAATGACACCAAATTTGAAAGCCATCTGTGACTTTTCTGTTCTTACTCTTCAACAACCATGGCAATTACAAGTTAAAAAGTAAAATGTATGCAAATTTTAGAATGGAGAATGCGGGCATCGATCCCGCTACCTCTCGCATGCTAAGCGAGCGCTCTACCATTTGAGCTAATTCCCCTGTGTGCTCACTCAGCATCACATTTCAAAAGTAACGTTACTGCTGTCCACACTTTATTTTAAGTCTAATTGCCCATAACATGAGTGTTCAGTTCACTCCTAACTGATGCCTTAACTACACCTAGGGGATGTTTTACACTTCAGGTTGGCATGTTTAGTACTTGAATAGGAGTGATATCACTGCATGTTAACCTAGACTCAGGCCCTACCTAATCTTGGAGATACCTTTCTCATGAATGAGTAACCAAGGGAGATACAATTTTTAGGAGTTAGTGCATGTCTAATGCAAGATTAATCACCATATTATGAGAGCCAATGCTATCATCCAGCAAAAAATACTCGTTTTCGCCCAACGTGGGGCTCGAACCCACGACCCTGAGATTAAGAGTCTCATGCTCTACCGACTGAGCTAGCCGGGCTCCCACTTAAATATGGTATGCAGACTCATCATTTTTTATTAAGGAAAACCGTTTCTGGATATTCCTCTGCTCTTGTTTTGCAAGGAACTTCACTTTTATACATCCTTCAGAGGAAAGAATGTCAAGTAAAATAAGACGAAATGAAAATGGAAGGTGTGAAATTTTCATTTTGAGATTGCATAAGAAATCAAATTCCTCTCACGTGCTATAGAATACCTAAACACTTTTGATTAAACCACTTTAGTTGTTATAATGACACCAAATTTGAAAGCCATCTGTGACTTTTCTGTTCTTACTCTGCAACAACCATGGCAATTACAAGTTAAAAAGTAAAATGTATGCAAATTTTGGAATGGAGAATGCGGGCATCGATCCCGCTACCTCTCACATGCTAAGCGAGCGCTCTACCATTTGAGCTAATTCCCCTGTGTGCTCACTCAGCATCACATTTCAAAAGTAACGTTACTGCTGTCCACACTTTATTTTAAGTCTAATTGCCCATAACATGAGTGTTCAGTTCACTCCTAACTGATGCATTAACTACACCTAGGGGATGTTTTACATTTCAGGTTGGCATGTTTAGTACTTGAATAGGAGTGATATCACTGCATGTTAACCTAGACTCAGGCCCTACCTAATCTTGGAGATACATTTCTCATGAATGAGTAACCAAGGGAGATACAATTTTTAGGAGTTAGTGCATGTCTAATGCAAGATTAATCACCATATTATGAGAGCCAATGCTATCATCCAGCAAAAAATACTCGTTTTCGCCCAACGTGGGGCTCGAACCCACGACCCTGAGATTAAGAGTCTCATGCTCTACCGACTGAGCTAGCCGGGCTCCCACTTAAATATGGTATGCAGACTCATCATTTTTTATTAAGGAAAACCGTTTCTGGATATTCCTCTGCTCTTGTTTTGCAAGGAACTTCACTTTTATACATCCTTCAGAGGAAAGAATGTCAAGTAAAATAAGACGAAATGAAAATGGAAGGTGTGAAATTTTCATTTTGAGATTGCATAAGAAATCAAATTCCTCTCACGTGCTATAGAATACTTAAACACTTTTGATTAAACCACTTTAGTTGTTATAATGACACCAAATTTGAAAGCCATCTGTGACTTTTCTGTTCTTACTCTGCAACAACCATGGCAATTACAAGTTAAAAAGTAAAATGTATGCAAATTTTAGAATGGAGAATGCGGGCATCGATCCCGCTACCTCTCGCATGCTAAGCGAGCGCTCTACCATTTGAGCTAATTCCCCTGTGTGCTCACTCAGCATCACATTTCAAAAGTAACGTTACTGCTGTCCACACTTTATTTTAAGTCTAATTGCCCATAACATGAGTGTTCAGTTCACTCCTAACTGATGCCTTAACTACACCTAGGGGATGTTTTACACTTCAGGTTGGCATGTTTAGTACTTGAATAGGAGTGATATCACTGTATGTTAACCTAGACTCAGGCCCTACCTAATCTTGGAGATACATTTCTCATGAATGAGTAACCAAGGGAGATACAATTTTTAGGAGTTAGTGCATGTCTAATGCAAGATTAATCACCATATTATGAGAGCCAATGCAATCATCCAGCAAAAAATACTCGTTTTCGCCCAACGTGGGGCTCGAACCCACGACCCTGAGATTAAGAGTCTCATGCTCTACCGACTGAGCTAGCCGGGCTCCCACTTAAATATGGTGTGCAGACTCATCATTTTTTATTAAGGAAAACCGTTTCTGGATATTCCTCTGCTCTTGTTTTGCAAGGAACTTCACTTTTATACATCCTTCAGAGGAAAGAATGTCAAGTAAAATAAGACGAAATGAAAATGGAAGGTGTGAAATTTTCATTTTGAGATTGCATAAGAAATCAAATTCCTCTCACGTGCTATAGAATACCTAAACACTTTTGATTAAACCACTTTAGTTGTTATAATGACACCAAATTTGAAAGCCATCTGTGACTTTTCTGTTCTTACTCTGCAACAACCATGGCAATTACAAGTTAAAAAGTAAAATGTATGCAAATTTTGGAATGGAGAATGCGGGCATTGAGCCCGCTACCTCTCACATGCTAAGCGAGCGCTCTACCATTTGAGCTAATTCCCCTGTGTGCTCACTCAGCATCACATTTCAAAAGTAACGTTACTGCTGTCCACACTTTATTTTAAGTCTAATTGCCCATAACATGAGTGTTCAGTTCACTCCTAACTGATGCCTTAACTACACCTAGGGGATGTTTTACACTTCAGGTTGGCATGTTTAGTACTTGAATAGGAGTGATATCACTGTATGTTAACCTAGACTCAGGCCCTACCTAATCTTGGAGATACATTTCTCATGAATGAGTAACCAAGGGAGATACAATTTTTAGGAGTTAGTGCATGTCTAATGCAAGATTAATCACCATATTATGAGAGCCAATGCAATCATCCAGCAAAAAATACTCGTTTTCGCCCAACGTGGGGCTCGAACCCACGACAATGATATTAAGAGTCTCATGCTCTACCGACTGAGCTAGCCGGGCTCCCACTTAAATATGGTATGCAGACTCATCATTTTTTATTAAGGAAAACCGTTTCTGGATATTCCTCTGCTCTTGTTTTGCAAGGAACTTCACTTTTATACATCCTTCAGAGGAAAGAATGTCAAGTAAAATAAGACGAAATGAAAATGGAAGGTGTGAAATTTTCATTTTGAGATTGCATAAGAAATCAAATTCCTCTCACGTGCTATAGAATACCTAAACACTTTTGATTAAACCACTTTAGTTGTTATAATGACACCAAATTTGAAAGCCATCTGTGACTTTTCTGTTCTTACTCTTCAACAACCATGGCAATTACAAGTTAAAAAGTAAAATGTATGCAAATTTTAGAATGGAGAATGCGGGCATCGATCCCGCTACCTCTCGCATGCTAAGCGAGCGCTCTACCATTTGAGCTAATTCCCCTGTGTGCTCACTCAGCATCACATTTCAAATGTAACGTTACTGCTGTCCACACTTTATTTTAAGTCTAATTGCCCATAACATGAGTGTTCAGTTCACTCCTAACTGATGCCTTAACTACACCTAGGGGATGTTTTACACTTCAGGTTGGCATGTTTAGTACTTGAATAGGAGTGATATCACTGCATGTTAACCTAGACTCAGGCCCTACCTAATCTTGGAGATACCTTTCTCATGAATGAGTAACCAAGGGAGATACAATTTTTAGGAGTTAGTGCATGTCTAATGCAAGATTAATCACCATATTATGAGAGCCAATGCTATCATCCAGCAAAAAATACTCGTTTTCGCCCAACGTGGGGCTCGAACCCACGACCCTGAGATTAAGAGTCTCATGCTCTACCGACTGAGATAGCCGGGCTCCCACTTAAATATGGTATGCAGACTCATCATTTTTTATTAAGGAAAACCGTTTCTGGATATTCCTCTGCTCTTGTTTTGCAAGGAACTTCACTTTTATACATCCTTCAGAGGAAAGAATGTCAAGTAAAATAAGACGAAATGAAAATGGAAGGTGTGAAATTTTCATTTTGAGATTGCATAAGAAATCAAATTCCTCTCACGTGCTATAGAATACCTAAACACTTTTGATTAAACCACTTTAGTTGTTATAATGACACCAAATTTGAAAGCCATCTGTGACTTTTCTGGTCTTACTCTGCAACAACCATGGCAATTACAAGTTAAAAAGTGAAATGTATGCAAATTTTGGAATGGAGAATGCGGGCATCGAGCCCGCTACCTCTCACATGCTAAGCGAGCGCTCTACCATTTGAGCTAATTCCCCTGTGTGCTCACTCAGCATCACATTTCAAAAGTAACGTTACTGCTGTCCACACTTTATTTTAAGTCTAATTGCCCATAACATGAGTGTTCAGTTCACTCCTAACTGATGCCTTAACTACACCTAGGGGATGTTTTACACTTCAGGTTGGCATGTTTAGTACTTGAATAGGAGTGATATCACTGTATGTTAACCTAGACTCAGGCCCTACCTAATCTTGGAGATACATTTCTCATGAATGAGTAACCAAGGGAGATACAATTTTTAGGAGTTAGTGCATGTCTAATGCAAGATTAATCACCATATTATGAGAGCCAATGCAATCATCCAGCAAAAAATACTCGTTTTCGCCCAACGTGGGGCTCGAACCCACGACCCTGAGATTAAGAGTCTCATGCTCTACCGACTGAGCTAGCCGGGCTCCCACTTAAATATGGTATGCAGACTCATCATTTTTTATTAAGGAAAACCGTTTCTGGATATTCCTCTGCTCTTGTTTTGCAAGGAACTTCACTTTTATACATCCTTCAGAGGAAAGAATGTCAAGTAAAATAAGACGAAATGAAAATGGAAGGTGTGAAATTTTCATTTTGAGATTGCATAAGAAATCAAATTCCTCTAACGTGCTATAGAATACCTAAACACTTTTGATTAAACCACATTAGTTGTTATAATGACACCAAATTTGAAAGCCATCTGTGACTTTTCTGTTCTTACTCTGCAACAACCATGGCCATTACAAGTTAAAAAGTAAAATGTATGCAAATTTTAGAATGGAGAATGCGGGCATCGATCCCGCTACCTCTCGCATGCTAAGCGAGCGCTCTACCATTTGAGCTAATTCCCCTGTGTGCTCACTCAGCATCACATTTCAAAAGTAACGTTACTGCTGTCCACACTTTATTTTAAGTCTAATTGCCCATAACATGAGTGTTCAGTTCACTCCTAACTGATGCCTTAACTACACCTAGGGGATGTTTTACACTTCAGGTTGGCATGTTTAGTACTTGAATAGGAGTGATATCACTGTATGTTAACCTAGACTCAGGCCCTACTTAATCTTGGAGATACATTTCTCATGAATGAGTAACCAAGGGAGATACAATTTTTAGGAGTTAGTGCATGTCTAATGCAAGATTAATCACCATATTATGAGAGCCAATGCTATCATCCAGCAAAAAATACTCGTTTTCGCCCAACGTGGGGCTCAAACCCACGACCCTGAGATTAAGAGTCTCATGCTCTACCGACTGAGCTAGCCGGGCTCCCACTTAAATATGGTATGCAGACTCATCATTTTTTATTAAGGAAAACCGTTTCTGGATATTCCTCTGCTCTTGTTTTGCAAGGAACTTCACTTTTATACATCCTTCAGAGGAAAGAATGTCAAGTAAAATAAGACGAAATGAAAATGGAAGGTGTGAAATTTTCATTTTGAGATTGCATAAGAAATCAAATTCCTCTCACGTGCTATAGAATACCTAAACACTTTTGATTAAACCACTTTAGTTGTTATAATGACACCAAATTTGAAAGCCATCTGTGACTTTTCTGTTCTTACTCTGCAACAACCATGGCAATTACAAGTTAAAAAGTAAAATGTATGCAAATTTTAGAATGGAGAATGCGGGCATCGATCCCGCTACCTCTCGTATGCTAAGCGAGCGCTCTACCATTTGAGCTAATTCCCCTGTGTGCTCACTCAGCATCACATTTCAAAAGTAACGTTACTGCTGTCCACACTTTATTTTAAGTCTAATTGCCCATAACATGAGTGTTCAGTTCACTCTTAACTGATGCCTTAACTACACCTAGGGGATGTTTTACACTTCAGGTTGGCATGTTTAGTACTTGAATAGGAGTGATATCACTGTATGTTAACCTAGACTCAGGCCCTACCTAATCTTGGAGATACATTTCTCATGAATGAGTAACCAAGGGAGATACAATTTTTAGGAGTTAGTGCATGTCTAATGCAAGATTAATCACCATATTATGAGAGCCAATGCAATCATCCAGCAAAAAATACTCGTTTTCGCCCAACGTGGGGCTCGAAAACACGACCCTGAGATTAAGAGTCTCATGCTCTACCGACTGAGCTAGCCGGGCTCCCACTTAAATATGGTATGCAGACTCATCATTTTTTATTAAGGAAAACTGTTTCTGGATATTCCTCTGCTCTTGTTTTGCAAGGAACTTCACTTTTATACATCCTTCAGAGGAAAGAATGTCAAGTAAAATAAGACGAAATGAAAATGGAAGGTGTGAAATTTTCATTTTGAGATTGCATAAGAAATCAAATTCCTCTCACGTGCTATAGAATACCTAAACACTTTTGATTAAACCACTTTAGTTGTTATAATGACACCAAATTTGAAAGCCATCTGTGACTTTTCTGTTCTTACTCTGCAACAACCATGGCAATTACAAGTTAAAAAGTAAAATGTATGCAAATTTTAGAATGGAGAATGCGGGCATCGATCCCGCTACCTCTCGCATGCTAAGCGAGCGCTCTACCATTTGAGCTAATTCCCCTGTGTGCTCACTCAGCATCACATTTCAAAAGTAACGTTACTGCTGTCCACACTTTATTTTAAGTCTAATTGCCCATAACATGAGTGTTCAGTTCACTCCTAACTGATGCCTTAACTACACCTAGGGGATGTTTTACACTTCAGGTTGGCATGTTTAGTACTTGAATAGGAGTGATATCACTGTATGTTAACCTAGACTCAGGCCCTACCTAATCTTGGAGATACATTTCTCATGAATGAGTAACCAAGGGAGATACAATTTTTAGGAGTTAGTGCATGTCTAATGCAAGATTAATCACAATATTATGAGAGCCAATGCTATCATCCAGCAAAAAATACTCGTTTTCGCCCAACGTGGGGCTCGAACCCACGACCCTGAGATTAAGAGTCTCATGCTCTACCGACTGAGCTAGCCGGGCTCCCACTCAAATATGGTATGCAGACTCATCATTTTTTATTAAGGAAAACTGTTTCTGGATATTCCTCTGCTCTTGTTTTGCAAGGAACTTCACTTTTATACATCCTTCAGAGGAAAGAATGTCAAGTAAAATAAGACGAAATGAAAATGGAAGGTGTGAAATTTTCATTTTGAGATTGCATAAGAAATCAAATTCCTCTCACGTGCTATAGAATACCTAAACACTTTTGATTAAACCACTTTAGTTGTTATAATGACACCAAATTTGAAAGCCATCTGTGACTTTTCTGTTCTTACTCTGCAACAACCATGGCAATTACAAGTTAAAAAGTAAAATGTATGCAAATTTTAGAATGGAGAATGCGGGCATCGATCCCGCTACCTCTCGCATGCTAAGCGAGCGCTCTACCATTTGAGCTAATTCCCCTGTGTGCTCACTCAGCATCACATTTCAAAAGTAACGTTACTGCTGTCCACACTTTATTTTAAGTCTAATTGCCCATAACATGAGTGTTCAGTTCACGCCTAACTGATGCCTTAACTACACCTAGGGGATGTTTTACACTTCAGGTTGGCATGTTTAGTACTTGAATAGGAGTGATATCACTGTATGTTAACCTAGACTCAGGCCCTACCTAATCTTGGAGATACATTTCTCATGAATGAGTAACCAAGGGAGATACAATTTTTAGGAGTTAGTGCATGTCTAATGCAAGATTAATCACCATATTATGAGAGCCAATGCAATCATCCAGCAAAAAATACTCGTTTTCGCCCAACGTGGGGCTCGAACCCACGACCCTGAGATTAAGAGTCTCATGCTCTACCGACTGAGCTAGCCGGGCTCCCACTTAAATATGGTATGCAGACTCATCATTTTTTATTAAGGAAAACCGTTTCTGGATATTCCTCTGCTCTTGTTTTGCAAGGAACTTCACTTTTATACATCCTTCAGAGGAAAGAATGTCAAGTAAAATAAGACGAAATGAAAATGGAAGGTGTGAAATTTTCATTTTGAGATTGCATAAGAAATCAAATTCCTCTCACGTGCTATAGAATACCTAAACACTTTTGATTAAACCACTTTAGTTGTTATAATGACACCAAATTTGAAAGCCATCTGTGACTTTTCTGTTCTTACTCTGCAACAACCATGGCAATTACAAGTTAAAAAGTAAAATGTATGCAAATTTTAGAATGGAGAATGCGGGCATCGATCCCGCTACCTCTCGTATGCTAAGCGAGCGCTCTACCATTTGAGCTAATTCCCCTGTGTGCTCACTCAGCATCACATTTCAAAAGTAACGTTACTGCTGTCCACACTTTATTTTAAGTCTAATTGCCCATAACATGAGTGTTCAGTTCACTCCTAACTGATGCCTTAACTACACCTAGGGGATGTTTTACACTTCAGGTTGGCATGTTTAGTACTTGAATAGGAGTGATATCACTGTATGTTAACCTAGACTCAGGCCCTACCTAATCTTGGAGATACATTTCTCATGAATGAGTAACCAAGGGAGATACAATTTTTAGGAGTTAGTGCATGTCTAATGCAAGATTAATCACCATATTATGAGAGCCAATGCAATCATCCAGCAAAAAATACTCGTTTTCGCCCAACGTGGGGCTCGAACCCACGACCCTGAGATTAAGAGTCTCATGGTCTACCGACTGAGCTAGCCGGGCTCCCACTTAAATATGGTATGCAGACTCATCATTTTTTATTAAGGAAAACCGTTTCTGGATATTCCTCTGCTCTTGTTTTGCAAGGAACTTCACTTTTATACATCCTTCAGAGGAAAGAATGTCAAGTAAAATAAGACGAAATGAAAATGGAAGGTGTGAAATTTTCATTTTGAGATTGCATAAGAAATCAAATTCCTCTCACGTGCTATAGAATACCTAAACACTTTTGATTAAACCACTTTAGTTGTTATAATGACACCAAATTTGAAAGCCATCTGTGACTTTTCTGTTCTTACTCTGCAACAACCATGGCAATTACAAGTTAAAAAGTAAAATGTATGCAAATTTTAAAATGGAGAATGCGGGCATCGATCCCGCTACCTCTCGCATGCTAAGCGAGCGCTCTACCATTTGAGCTAATTCCCCTGTGTGCTCACTCAGCATCACATTTCAAAAGTAACGTTACTGCTGTCCACACTTTATTTTAAGTCTAATTGCCCATAACATGAGTGTTCAGTTCACTCCTAACTGATGCCTTAACTACACCTAGGGGATGTTTTACACTTCAGGTTGGCATGTTTAGTACTTGAATAGGAGTGATATCACTGTATGTTAACCTAGACTCAGGCCCTACCTAATCTTGGAGATACATTTCTCATGAATGAGTAACCAAGGGAGATACAATTTTTAGGAGTTAGTGCATGTCTAATGCAAGATTAATCACCATATTATGAGAGCCAATGCTATCATCCAGCAAAAAATACTGGTTTTTGCCCAACGTGGGGCTCGAACCCACGACCCTGAGATTAAGAGTCTCATGCTCTACCGACTGAGCTAGCCGGGCTCCCACTTAAATATGGTATGCAGACTCATCATTTTTTATTAAGGAAAACTGTTTCTGGATATTCCTCTGCTCTTGTTTTGCAAGGAACTTCACTTTTATACATCCTTCAGAGGAAAGAATGTCAAGTAAAATAAGACGAAATGAAAATGGAAGGTGTGAAATTTTCATTTTGAGATTGCATAAGAAATCAAATTCCTCTCACGTGCTATAGAATACCTAAACACTTTTGATTAAACCACTTTAGTTGTTATAATGACACCAAATTTGAAAGCCATCTGTGACTTTTCTGTTCTTACTCTGCAACAACCATGGCAATTACAAGTTAAAAAGTAAAATGTATGCAAATTTTAGAATGGAGAATGCGGGCATCGATCCCGCTACCTCTCGCATGCTAAGCGAGCGCTCTACCATTTGAGCTAATTCCCCTGTGTGCTCACTCAGCATCACATTTCAAAAGTAACGTTACTGCTGTCCACACTTTATTTTAAGTCTAATTGCCCATAACATGAGTGTTCAGTTCACTCCTAACTGATGCCTTAACTACACCTAGGGGATGTTTTACACTTCAGGTTGGCATGTTTAGTACTTGAATAGGAGTGATATCACTGTATGTTAACCTAGACTCAGGCCCTACCTAATCTTGGAGATACATTTCTCATGAATGAGTAACCAAGGGAGATACAATTTTTAGGAGTTAGTGCATGTCTAATGCAAGATTAATCACCATATTATGAGAGCCAATGCAATCATCCAGCAAAAAATACTCGTTTTCGCCCAACGTGGGGCTCAAACCCACGACAATGATATTAAGAGTCTCATGCTCTACCGACTGAGCTAGCCGGGCTCCCACTTAAATATGGTATGCAGACTCATCATTTTTTATTAAGGAAAACCGTTTCTGGATATTCCTCTGCTCTTGTTTTGCAAGGAACTTCACTTTTATACATCCTTCAGAGGAAAGAATGTCAAGTAAAATAAGACGAAATGAAAATGGAAGGTGTGAAATTTTCATTTTGAGATTGCATAAGAAATCAAATTCTCTCAAGTGCTATAGAATACCTAAACACTTTTGATTAAACCACTTTAGTTGTTATAAT
The DNA here is from genome assembly GCF_964204655.1 of Triturus cristatus. NCBI lineage: Eukaryota > Metazoa > Chordata > Amphibia > Caudata > Salamandridae > Triturus > Triturus cristatus. The sequence continues at coordinate 122,153,447 of NC_140585.1, read as the reverse complement.
GACACCAAATTTGAAAGCCATCTGTGACTTTTCTGTTCTTACTCTTCAACAACCATGGCAATTACAAGTTAAAAAGTAAAATGTATGCAAATTTTAGAATGGAGAATGCGGGCATCGATCCCGCTACCTCTCGCATGCTAAGCGAGCGCTCTACCATTTGAGCTAATTCCCCTGTGTGCTCACTCAGCATCACATTTCAAAAGTAACGTTACTGCTGTCCACACTTTATTTTAAGTCTAATTGCCCATAACATGAGTGTTCAGTTCACTCCTAACTGATGCCTTAACTACACCTAGGGGATGTTTTACACTTCAGGTTGGCATGTTTAGTACTTGAATAGGAGTGATATCACTGCATGTTAACCTAGACTCAGGCCCTACCTAATCTTGGAGATACCTTTCTCATGAATGAGTAACCAAGGGAGATACAATTTTTAGGAGTTAGTGCATGTCTAATGCAAGATTAATCACCATATTATGAGAGCCAATGCTATCATCCAGCAAAAAATACTCGTTTTCGCCCAACGTGGGGCTCGAACCCACGACCCTGAGATTAAGAGTCTCATGCTCTACCGACTGAGCTAGCCGGGCTCCCACTTAAATATGGTATGCAGACTCATCATTTTTTATTAAGGAAAACCGTTTCTGGATATTCCTCTGCTCTTGTTTTGCAAGGAACTTCACTTTTATACATCCTTCAGAGGAAAGAATGTCAAGTAAAATAAGACGAAATGAAAATGGAAGGTGTGAAATTTTCATTTTGAGATTGCATAAGAAATCAAATTCCTCTCACGTGCTATAGAATACCTAAACACTTTTGATTAAACCACTTTAGTTGTTATAATGACACCAAATTTGAAAGCCATCTGTGACTTTTCTGTTCTTACTCTGCAACAACCATGGCAATTACAAGTTAAAAAGTAAAATGTATGCAAATTTTGGAATGGAGAATGCGGGCATCGATCCCGCTACCTCTCACATGCTAAGCGAGCGCTCTACCATTTGAGCTAATTCCCCTGTGTGCTCACTCAGCATCACATTTCAAAAGTAACGTTACTGCTGTCCACACTTTATTTTAAGTCTAATTGCCCATAACATGAGTGTTCAGTTCACTCCTAACTGATGCATTAACTACACCTAGGGGATGTTTTACATTTCAGGTTGGCATGTTTAGTACTTGAATAGGAGTGATATCACTGCATGTTAACCTAGACTCAGGCCCTACCTAATCTTGGAGATACATTTCTCATGAATGAGTAACCAAGGGAGATACAATTTTTAGGAGTTAGTGCATGTCTAATGCAAGATTAATCACCATATTATGAGAGCCAATGCTATCATCCAGCAAAAAATACTCGTTTTCGCCCAACGTGGGGCTCGAACCCACGACCCTGAGATTAAGAGTCTCATGCTCTACCGACTGAGCTAGCCGGGCTCCCACTTAAATATGGTATGCAGACTCATCATTTTTTATTAAGGAAAACCGTTTCTGGATATTCCTCTGCTCTTGTTTTGCAAGGAACTTCACTTTTATACATCCTTCAGAGGAAAGAATGTCAAGTAAAATAAGACGAAATGAAAATGGAAGGTGTGAAATTTTCATTTTGAGATTGCATAAGAAATCAAATTCCTCTCACGTGCTATAGAATACTTAAACACTTTTGATTAAACCACTTTAGTTGTTATAATGACACCAAATTTGAAAGCCATCTGTGACTTTTCTGTTCTTACTCTGCAACAACCATGGCAATTACAAGTTAAAAAGTAAAATGTATGCAAATTTTAGAATGGAGAATGCGGGCATCGATCCCGCTACCTCTCGCATGCTAAGCGAGCGCTCTACCATTTGAGCTAATTCCCCTGTGTGCTCACTCAGCATCACATTTCAAAAGTAACGTTACTGCTGTCCACACTTTATTTTAAGTCTAATTGCCCATAACATGAGTGTTCAGTTCACTCCTAACTGATGCCTTAACTACACCTAGGGGATGTTTTACACTTCAGGTTGGCATGTTTAGTACTTGAATAGGAGTGATATCACTGTATGTTAACCTAGACTCAGGCCCTACCTAATCTTGGAGATACATTTCTCATGAATGAGTAACCAAGGGAGATACAATTTTTAGGAGTTAGTGCATGTCTAATGCAAGATTAATCACCATATTATGAGAGCCAATGCAATCATCCAGCAAAAAATACTCGTTTTCGCCCAACGTGGGGCTCGAACCCACGACCCTGAGATTAAGAGTCTCATGCTCTACCGACTGAGCTAGCCGGGCTCCCACTTAAATATGGTGTGCAGACTCATCATTTTTTATTAAGGAAAACCGTTTCTGGATATTCCTCTGCTCTTGTTTTGCAAGGAACTTCACTTTTATACATCCTTCAGAGGAAAGAATGTCAAGTAAAATAAGACGAAATGAAAATGGAAGGTGTGAAATTTTCATTTTGAGATTGCATAAGAAATCAAATTCCTCTCACGTGCTATAGAATACCTAAACACTTTTGATTAAACCACTTTAGTTGTTATAATGACACCAAATTTGAAAGCCATCTGTGACTTTTCTGTTCTTACTCTGCAACAACCATGGCAATTACAAGTTAAAAAGTAAAATGTATGCAAATTTTGGAATGGAGAATGCGGGCATTGAGCCCGCTACCTCTCACATGCTAAGCGAGCGCTCTACCATTTGAGCTAATTCCCCTGTGTGCTCACTCAGCATCACATTTCAAAAGTAACGTTACTGCTGTCCACACTTTATTTTAAGTCTAATTGCCCATAACATGAGTGTTCAGTTCACTCCTAACTGATGCCTTAACTACACCTAGGGGATGTTTTACACTTCAGGTTGGCATGTTTAGTACTTGAATAGGAGTGATATCACTGTATGTTAACCTAGACTCAGGCCCTACCTAATCTTGGAGATACATTTCTCATGAATGAGTAACCAAGGGAGATACAATTTTTAGGAGTTAGTGCATGTCTAATGCAAGATTAATCACCATATTATGAGAGCCAATGCAATCATCCAGCAAAAAATACTCGTTTTCGCCCAACGTGGGGCTCGAACCCACGACAATGATATTAAGAGTCTCATGCTCTACCGACTGAGCTAGCCGGGCTCCCACTTAAATATGGTATGCAGACTCATCATTTTTTATTAAGGAAAACCGTTTCTGGATATTCCTCTGCTCTTGTTTTGCAAGGAACTTCACTTTTATACATCCTTCAGAGGAAAGAATGTCAAGTAAAATAAGACGAAATGAAAATGGAAGGTGTGAAATTTTCATTTTGAGATTGCATAAGAAATCAAATTCCTCTCACGTGCTATAGAATACCTAAACACTTTTGATTAAACCACTTTAGTTGTTATAATGACACCAAATTTGAAAGCCATCTGTGACTTTTCTGTTCTTACTCTTCAACAACCATGGCAATTACAAGTTAAAAAGTAAAATGTATGCAAATTTTAGAATGGAGAATGCGGGCATCGATCCCGCTACCTCTCGCATGCTAAGCGAGCGCTCTACCATTTGAGCTAATTCCCCTGTGTGCTCACTCAGCATCACATTTCAAATGTAACGTTACTGCTGTCCACACTTTATTTTAAGTCTAATTGCCCATAACATGAGTGTTCAGTTCACTCCTAACTGATGCCTTAACTACACCTAGGGGATGTTTTACACTTCAGGTTGGCATGTTTAGTACTTGAATAGGAGTGATATCACTGCATGTTAACCTAGACTCAGGCCCTACCTAATCTTGGAGATACCTTTCTCATGAATGAGTAACCAAGGGAGATACAATTTTTAGGAGTTAGTGCATGTCTAATGCAAGATTAATCACCATATTATGAGAGCCAATGCTATCATCCAGCAAAAAATACTCGTTTTCGCCCAACGTGGGGCTCGAACCCACAACCCTGAGATTAAGAGTCTCATGCTCTACCGACTGAGCTAGCCGGGCTCCCACTTAAATATGGTATGCAGACTCATCATTTTTTATTAAGGAAAACCGTTTCTGGATATTCCTCTGCTCTTGTTTTGCAAGGAACTTCACTTTTATACATCCTTCAGAGGAAAGAATGTCAAGTAAAATAAGACGAAATGAAAATGGAAGGTGTGAAATTTTCATTTTGAGATTGCATAAGAAATCAAATTCCTCTCACGTGCTATAGAATACCTAAACACTTTTGATTAAACCACTTTAGTTGTTATAATGACACCAAATTTGAAAGCCATCTGTGACTTTTCTGTTCTTACTCTGCAACAACCATGGCAATTACAAGTTAAAAAGTAAAATGTATGCAAATTTTGGAATGGAGAATGCGGGCATCGAGCCCGCTACCTCTCACATGCTAAGCGAGCGCTCTACCATTTGAGCTAATTCCCCTGTGTGCTCACTCAGCATCACATTTCAAAAGTAACGTTACTGCTGTCCACACTTTATTTTAAGTCTAATTGCCCATAACATGAGTGTTCAGTTCACTCCTAACTGATGCCTTAACTACACCTAGGGGATGTTTTACACTTCAGGTTGGCATGTTTAGTACTTGAATAGGAGTGATATCACTGTATGTTAACCTAGACTCAGGCCCTACCTAATCTTGGAGATACATTTCTCATGAATGAGTAACCAAGGGAGATACAATTTTTAGGAGTTAGTGCATGTCTAATGCAAGATTAATCACCATATTATGAGAGCCAATGCAATCATCCAGCAAAAAATACTCGTTTTCGCCCAACGTGGGGCTCGAACCCACGACAATGATATTAAGAGTCTCATGCTCTACCGACTGAGCTAGCCGGGCTCCCACTTAAATATGGTATGCAGACTCATCATTTTTTATTAAGGAAAACCGTTTCTGGATATTCCTCTGCTCTTGTTTTGCAAGGAACTTCACTTTTATACATCCTTCAGAGGAAAGAATGTCAAGTAAAATAAGACGAAATGAAAATGGAAGGTGTGAAATTTTCATTTTGAGATTGCATAAGAAATCAAATTCTCTCAAGTGCTATAGAATACCTAAACACTTTTGATTAAACCACTTTAGTTGTTATAATGACACCAAATTTGAAAGCCATCTGTGACTTTTCTGTTCTTACTCTTCAACAACCATGGCAATTACAAGTTAAAAAGTAAAATGTATGCAAATTTTAGAATGGAGAATGCGGGCATCGATCCCGCTACCTCTCGCATGCTAAGCGAGCGCTCTACCATTTGAGCTAATTCCCCTGTGTGCTCACTCAGCATCACATTTCAAAAGTAACGTTACTGCTGTCCACACTTTATTTTAAGTCTAATTGCCCATAACATGAGTGTTCAGTTCACTCCTAACTGATGCCTTAACTACACCTAGGGGATGTTTTACACTTCAGGTTGGCATGTTTAGTACTTGAATAGGAGTGATATCACTGCATGTTAACCTAGACTCAGGCCCTACCTAATCTTGGAGATACCTTTCTCATGAATGAGTAACCAAGGGAGATACAATTTTTAGGAGTTAGTGCATGTCTAATGCAAGATTAATCACCATATTATGAGAGCCAATGCTATCATCCAGCAAAAAATACTCGTTTTCGCCCAACGTGGGGCTCGAACCCACGACCCTGAGATTAAGAGTCTCATGCTCTACCGACTGAGCTAGCCGGGCTCCCACTTAAATATGGTATGCAGACTCATCATTTTTTATTAAGGAAAACCGTTTCTGGATATTCCTCTGCTCTTGTTTTGCAAGGAACTTCACTTTTATACATCCTTCAGAGGAAAGAATGTCAAGTAAAATAAGACGAAATGAAAATGGAAGGTGTGAAATTTTCATTTTGAGATTGCATAAGAAATCAAATTCCTCTCACGTGCTATAGAATACCTAAACACTTTTGATTAAACCACTTTAGTTGTTATAATGACACCAAATTTGAAAGCCATCTGTGACTTTTCTGTTCTTACTCTGCAACAACCATGGCAATTACAAGTTAAAAAGTAAAATGTATGCAAATTTTGGAATGGAGAATGCGGGCATCGATCCCGCTACCTCTCACATGCTAAGCGAGCGCTCTACCATTTGAGCTAATTCCCCTGTGTGCTCACTCAGCATCACATTTCAAAAGTAACGTTACTGCTGTCCACACTTTATTTTAAGTCTAATTGCCCATAACATGAGTGTTCAGTTCACTCCTAACTGATGCATTAACTACACCTAGGGGATGTTTTACATTTCAGGTTGGCATGTTTAGTACTTGAATAGGAGTGATATCACTGCATGTTAACCTAGACTCAGGCCCTACCTAATCTTGGAGATACATTTCTCATGAATGAGTAACCAAGGGAGATACAATTTTTAGGAGTTAGTGCATGTCTAATGCAAGATTAATCACCATATTATGAGAGCCAATGCTATCATCCAGCAAAAAATACTCGTTTTCGCCCAACGTGGGGCTCGAACCCACGACCCTGAGATTAAGAGTCTCATGCTCTACCGACTGAGCTAGCCGGGCTCCCACTTAAATATGGTATGCAGACTCATCATTTTTTATTAAGGAAAACCGTTTCTGGATATTCCTCTGCTCTTGTTTTGCAAGGAACTTCACTTTTATACATCCTTCAGAGGAAAGAATGTCAAGTAAAATAAGACGAAATGAAAATGGAAGGTGTGAAATTTTCATTTTGAGATTGCATAAGAAATCAAATTCCTCTCACGTGCTATAGAATACTTAAACACTTTTGATTAAACCACTTTAGTTGTTATAATGACACCAAATTTGAAAGCCATCTGTGACTTTTCTGTTCTTACTCTGCAACAACCATGGCAATTACAAGTTAAAAAGTAAAATGTATGCAAATTTTAGAATGGAGAATGCGGGCATCGATCCCGCTACCTCTCGCATGCTAAGCGAGCGCTCTACCATTTGAGCTAATTCCCCTGTGTGCTCACTCAGCATCACATTTCAAAAGTAACGTTACTGCTGTCCACACTTTATTTTAAGTCTAATTGCCCATAACATGAGTGTTCAGTTCACTCCTAACTGATGCCTTAACTACACCTAGGGGATGTTTTACACTTCAGGTTGGCATGTTTAGTACTTGAATAGGAGTGATATCACTGTATGTTAACCTAGACTCAGGCCCTACCTAATCTTGGAGATACATTTCTCATGAATGAGTAACCAAGGGAGATACAATTTTTAGGAGTTAGTGCATGTCTAATGCAAGATTAATCACCATATTATGAGAGCCAATGCAATCATCCAGCAAAAAATACTCGTTTTCGCCCAACGTGGGGCTCGAACCCACGACCCTGAGATTAAGAGTCTCATGCTCTACCGACTGAGCTAGCCGGGCTCCCACTTAAATATGGTGTGCAGACTCATCATTTTTTATTAAGGAAAACCGTTTCTGGATATTCCTCTGCTCTTGTTTTGCAAGGAACTTCACTTTTATACATCCTTCAGAGGAAAGAATGTCAAGTAAAATAAGACGAAATGAAAATGGAAGGTGTGAAATTTTCATTTTGAGATTGCATAAGAAATCAAATTCCTCTCACGTGCTATAGAATACCTAAACACTTTTGATTAAACCACTTTAGTTGTTATAATGACACCAAATTTGAAAGCCATCTGTGACTTTTCTGTTCTTACTCTGCAACAACCATGGCAATTACAAGTTAAAAAGTAAAATGTATGCAAATTTTGGAATGGAGAATGCGGGCATTGAGCCCGCTACCTCTCACATGCTAAGCGAGCGCTCTACCATTTGAGCTAATTCCCCTGTGTGCTCACTCAGCATCACATTTCAAAAGTAACGTTACTGCTGTCCACACTTTATTTTAAGTCTAATTGCCCATAACATGAGTGTTCAGTTCACTCCTAACTGATGCCTTAACTACACCTAGGGGATGTTTTACACTTCAGGTTGGCATGTTTAGTACTTGAATAGGAGTGATATCACTGTATGTTAACCTAGACTCAGGCCCTACCTAATCTTGGAGATACATTTCTCATGAATGAGTAACCAAGGGAGATACAATTTTTAGGAGTTAGTGCATGTCTAATGCAAGATTAATCACCATATTATGAGAGCCAATGCAATCATCCAGCAAAAAATACTCGTTTTCGCCCAACGTGGGGCTCGAACCCACGACAATGATATTAAGAGTCTCATGCTCTACCGACTGAGCTAGCCGGGCTCCCACTTAAATATGGTATGCAGACTCATCATTTTTTATTAAGGAAAACCGTTTCTGGATATTCCTCTGCTCTTGTTTTGCAAGGAACTTCACTTTTATACATCCTTCAGAGGAAAGAATGTCAAGTAAAATAAGACGAAATGAAAATGGAAGGTGTGAAATTTTCATTTTGAGATTGCATAAGAAATCAAATTCCTCTCACGTGCTATAGAATACCTAAACACTTTTGATTAAACCACTTTAGTTGTTATAATGACACCAAATTTGAAAGCCATCTGTGACTTTTCTGTTCTTACTCTTCAACAACCATGGCAATTACAAGTTAAAAAGTAAAATGTATGCAAATTTTAGAATGGAGAATGCGGGCATCGATCCCGCTACCTCTCGCATGCTAAGCGAGCGCTCTACCATTTGAGCTAATTCCCCTGTGTGCTCACTCAGCATCACATTTCAAATGTAACGTTACTGCTGTCCACACTTTATTTTAAGTCTAATTGCCCATAACATGAGTGTTCAGTTCACTCCTAACTGATGCCTTAACTACACCTAGGGGATGTTTTACACTTCAGGTTGGCATGTTTAGTACTTGAATAGGAGTGATATCACTGCATGTTAACCTAGACTCAGGCCCTACCTAATCTTGGAGATACCTTTCTCATGAATGAGTAACCAAGGGAGATACAATTTTTAGGAGTTAGTGCATGTCTAATGCAAGATTAATCACCATATTATGAGAGCCAATGCTATCATCCAGCAAAAAATACTCGTTTTCGCCCAACGTGGGGCTCGAACCCACAACCCTGAGATTAAGAGTCTCATGCTCTACCGACTGAGCTAGCCGGGCTCCCACTTAAATATGGTATGCAGACTCATCATTTTTTATTAAGGAAAACCGTTTCTGGATATTCTTCTGCTCTTGTTTTGCAAGGAACTTCACTTTTATACATCCTTCAGAGGAAAGAATGTCAAGTAAAATAAGACGAAATGAAAATGGAAGGTGTGAAATTTTCATTTTGAGATTGCATAAGAAATCAAATTCCTCTCACGTGCTATAGAATACCTAAACACTTTTGATTAAACCACTTTAGTTGTTATAATGACACCAAATTTGAAAGCCATCTGTGACTTTTCTGTTCTTACTCTGCAACAACCATGGCAATTACAAGTTAAAAAGTAAAATGTATGCAAATTTTGGAATGGAGAATGCGGGCATCGAGCCCGCTACCTCTCACATGCTAAGCGAGCGCTCTACCATTTGAGCTAATTCCCCTGTGTGCTCACTCAGCATCACATTTCAAAAGTAACGTTACTGCTGTCCACACTTTATTTTAAGTCTAATTGCCCATAACATGAGTGTTCAGTTCACTCCTAACTGATGCCTTAACTACACCTAGGGGATGTTTTACACTTCAGGTTGGCATGTTTAGTACTTGAATAGGAGTGATATCACTGTATGTTAACCTAGACTCAGGCCCTACCTAATCTTGGAGATACATTTCTCATGAATGAGTAACCAAGGGAGATACAATTTTTAGGAGTTAGTGCATGTCTAATGCAAGATTAATCACCATATTATGAGAGCCAATGCAATCATCCAGCAAAAAATACTCGTTTTCGCCCAACGTGGGGCTCGAACCCACGACCCTGAGATTAAGAGTCTCATGCTCTACCGACTGAGCTAGCCGGGCTCCCACTTAAATATGGTATGCAGACTCATCAGTTTTTTATTAAGGAAAACCGTTTCTGGATATTCCTCTGCTCTTGTTTTGCAAGGAACTTCACTTTTATACATCCTTCAGAGGAAAGAATGTCAAGTAAAATAAGACGAAATGAAAATGGAAGGTGTGAAATTTTCATTTTGAGATTGCATAAGAAATCAAATTCCTCTAACGTGCTATAGAATACCTAAACACTTTTGATTAAACCACATTAGTTGTTATAATGACACCAAATTTGAAAGCCATCTGTGACTTTTCTGTTCTTACTCTGCAACAACCATGGCCATTACAAGTTAAAAAGTAAAATGTATGCAAATTTTAGAATGGAGAATGCGGGCATCGATCCCGCTACCTCTCGCATGCTAAGCGAGCGCTCTACCATTTGAGCTAATTCCCCTGTGTGCTCACTCAGCATCACATTTCAAAAGTAACGTTACTGCTGTCCACACTTTATTTTAAGTCTAATTGCCCATAACATGAGTGTTCAGTTCACTCCTAACTGATGCCTTAACTACACCTAGGGGATGTTTTACACTTCAGGTTGGCATGTTTAGTACTTGAATAGGAGTGATATCACTGTATGTTAACCTAGACTCAGGCCCTACTTAATCTTGGAGATACATTTCTCATGAATGAGTAACCAAGGGAGATACAATTTTTAGGAGTTAGTGCATGTCTAATGCAAGATTAATCACCATATTATGAGAGCCAATGCTATCATCCAGCAAAAAATACTCGTTTTCGCCCAACGTGGGGCTCGAACCCACGACCCTGAGATTAAGAGTCTCATGCTCTACCGACTGAGCTAGCCGGGCTCCCACTTAAATATGGTATGCAGACTCATCATTTTTTATTAAGGAAAACTGTTTCTGGATATTCCTCTGCTCTTGTTTTGCAAGGAACTTCACTTTTATACATCCTTCAGAGGAAAGAATGTCAAGTAAAATAAGACGAAATGAAAATGGAAGGTGTGAAATTTTCATTTTGAGATTGCATAAGAAATCAAATTCCTCTCACGTGCTATAGAATACCTAAACACTTTTGATTAAACCACTTTAGTTGTTATAATGACACCAAATTTGAAAGCCATCTGTGACTTTTCTGGTCTTACTCTGCAACAACCATGGCAATTACAAGTTAAAAAGTAAAATGTATGCAAATTTTAGAATGGAGAATGCGGGCATCGATCCCGCTACCTCTCGCATGCTAAGCGAGCGCTCTACCATTTGAGCTAATTCCCCTGTGTGCTCACTCAGCATCACATTTCAAAAGTAACGTTACTGCTGTCCACACTTTATTTTAAGTCTAATTGCCTATAACATGAGTGTTCAGTTCACTCCTAACTGATGCCTTAACTACACCTAGGGGATGTTTTACACTTCAGGTTGGCATGTTTAGTACTTGAATAGGAGTGATATCACTGTATGTTAACCTAGACTCAGGCCCTACCTAATCTTGGAGATACATTTCTCATGAATGAGTAACCAAGGGAGATACAATTTTTAGGAGTTAGTGCATGTCTAATGCAAGATTAATCACCATATTATGAGAGCCAATGCAATCATCCAGCAAAAAATACTCGTTTTCGCCCAACGTTGGGCTCAAACCCACGACCCTGAGATTAAGAGTCTCATGCTCTACCGACTGAGCTAGCCGGGCTCCCACTTAAATATGGTATGCAGACTCATCATTTTTTATTAAGGAAAACCGTTTCTGGATATTCCTCTGCTCTTGTTTTGCAAGGAACTTCACTTTTATACATCCTTCAGAGGAAAGAATGTCAAGTAAAATAAGACGAAATGAAAATGGAAGGTGTGAAATTTTCATTTTGAGATTGCATAAGAAATCAAATTCCTCTCACGTGCTATAGAATACCTAAACACTTTTGATTAAACCACTTTAGTTGTTATAATGACACCAAATTTGAAAGCCATCTGTGACTTTTCTGTTCTTACTCTGCAACAACCATGGCAATTACAAGTTAAAAAGTAAAATGTATGCAAATTTTAGAACGGAGAATGCGGGCATCGATCCCGCTACCTCTCGTATGCTAAGCGAGCGCTCTACCATTTGAGCTAATTCCCCTGTGTGCTCACTCAGCATCACATTTCAAAAGTAACGTTACTGCTGTCCACACTTTATTTTAAGTCTAATTGCCCATAACATGAGTGTTCAGTTCACTCTTAACTGATGCCTTAACTACACCTAGGGGATGTTTTACACTTCAGGTTGGCATGTTTAGTACTTGAATAGGAGTGATATCACTGTATGTTAACCTAGACTCAGGCCCTACCTAATCTTGGAGATACATTTCTCATGAATGAGTAACCAAGGGAGATACAATTTTTAGGAGTTAGTGCATGTCTAATGCAAGATTAATCACCATATTATGAGAGCCAATGCAATCATCCAGCAAAAAATACTCGTTTTCGCCCAACGTGGGGCTCGAAAACACGACCCTGAGATTAAGAGTCTCATGCTCTACCGACTGAGCTAGCCGGGCTCCCACTTAAATATGGTATGCAGACTCATCATTTTTTATTAAGGAAAACTGTTTCTGGATATTCCTCTGCTCTTGTTTTGCAAGGAACTTCACTTTTATACATCCTTCAGAGGAAAGAATGTCAAGTAAAATAAGACGAAATGAAAATGGAAGGTGTGAAATTTTCATTTTGAGATTGCATAAGAAATCAAATTCCTCTCACGTGCTATAGAATACCTAAACACTTTTGATTAAACCACTTTAGTTGTTATAATGACACCAAATTTGAAAGCCATCTGTGACTTTTCTGTTCTTACTCTGCAACAACCATGGCCATTACAAGTTAAAAAGTAAAATGTATGCAAATTTTAGAATGGAGAATGCGGGCATCGATCCCGCTACCTCTCGCATGCTAAGCGAGCGCTCTACCATTTGAGCTAATTCCCCTGTGTGCTCACTCAGCATCACATTTCAAAAGTAACGTTACTGCTGTCCACACTTTATTTTAAGTCTAATTGCCCATAACATGAGTGTTCAGTTCACTCCTAACTGATGCCTTAACTACACCTAGGGGATGTTTTACACTTCAGGTTGGCATGTTTAGTACTTGAATAGGAGTGATATCACTGTATGTTAACCTAGACTCAGGCCCTACTTAATCTTGGAGATACATTTCTCATGAATGAGTAACCAAGGGAGATACAATTTTTAGGAGTTAGTGCATGTCTAATGCAAGATTAATCACCATATTATGAGAGCCAATGCTATCATCCAGCAAAAAATACTTGTTTTCGCCCAACGTGGGGCTCGAACCCACGACCCTGAGATTAAGAGTCTCATGCTCTACCGACTGAGCTAGCCGGGCTCCCACTCAAATATGGTATGCAGACTCATCATTTTTTATTAAGGAAAACTGTTTCTGGATATTCCTCTGCTCTTGTTTTGCAAGGAACTTCACTTTTATACATCCTTCAGAGGAAAGAATGTCAAGTAAAATAAGACGAAATGAAAATGGAAGGTGTGAAATTTTCATTTTGAGATTGCATAAGAAATCAAATTCCTCTCACGTGCTATAGAATACCTAAACACTTTTGATTAAACCACTTTAGTTGTTATAATGACACCAAATTTGAAAGCCATCTGTGACTTTTCTGTTCTTACTCTGCAACAACCATGGCAATTACAAGTTAAAAAGTAAAATGTATGCAAATTTTAGAATGGAGAATGCGGGCATCGATCCCGCTACCTCTCGCATGCTAAGCGAGCGCTCTACCATTTGAGCTAATTCCCCTGTGTGCTCACTCAGCATCACATTTCAAAAGTAACGTTACTGCTGTCCACACTTTATTTTAAGTCTAATTGCCCATAACATGAGTGTTCAGTTCACTCCTAACTGATGCCTTAACTACACCTAGGGGATGTTTTACACTTCAGGTTGGCATGTTTAGTACTTGAATAGGAGTGATATCACTGTATGTTAACCTAGACTCAGGCCCTACCTAATCTTGGAGATACATTTCTCATGAATGAGTAACCAAGGGAGATACAATTTTTAGGAGTTAGTGCATGTCTAATGCAAGATTAATCACCATATTATGAGAGCCAATGCAATCATCCAGCAAAAAATACTCGTTTTCGCCCAACGTGGGGCTCGAACCCACGACCCTGAGATTAAGAGTCTCATGCTCTACCGACTGAGCTAGCCGGGCTCCCACTTAAATATGGTATGCAGACTCATCATTTTTTATTAAGGAAAACCGTTTCTGGATATTCCTCTGCTCTTGTTTTGCAAGGAACTTCACTTTTATACATCCTTCAGAGGAAAGAATGTCAAGTAAAATAAGACGAAATGAAAATGGAAGGTGTGAAATTTTCATTTTGAGATTGCATAAGAAATCAAATTCCTCTCACGTGCTATAGAATACCTAAACACTTTTGATTAAACCACTTTAGTTGTTATAATGACACCAAATTTGAAAGCCATCTGTGACTTTTCTGTTCTTACTCTGCAACAACCATGGCAATTACAAGTTAAAAAGTAAAATGTATGCAAATTTTAGAATGGAGAATGCGGGCATCGATCCCGCTACCTCTCGTATGCTAAGCGAGCGCTCTACCATTTGAGCTAATTCCCCTGTGTGCTCACTCAGCATCACATTTCAAAAGTAACGTTACTGCTGTCCACACTTTATTTTAAGTCTAATTGCCCATAACATGAGTGTTCAGTTCACTCCTAACTGATGCCTTAACTACACCTAGGGGATGTTTTACACTTCAGGTTGGCATGTTTAGTACTTGAATAGGAGTGATATCACTGTATGTTAACCTAGACTCAGGCCCTACTTAATCTTGGAGATACATTTCTCATGAATGAGTAACCAAGGGAGATACAATTTTTAGGAGTTAGTGCATGTCTAATGCAAGATTAATCACCATATTATGAGAGCCAATGCAATCATCCAGCAAAAAATACTCGTTTTCGCCCAACGTGGGGCTCGAACCCACGACCCTGAGATTAAGAGTCTCATGGTCTACCGACTGAGCTAGCCGGGCTCCCACTTAAATATGGTATGCAGACTCATCATTTTTTATTAAGGAAAACCGTTTCTGGATATTCCTCTGCTCTTGTTTTGCAAGGAACTTCACTTTTATACATCCTTCAGAGGAAAGAATGTCAAGTAAAATAAGACGAAATGAAAATGGAAGGTGTGAAATTTTCATTTTGAGATTGCATAAGAAATCAAATTCCTCTCACGTGCTATAGAATACCTAAACACTTTTGATTAAACCACTTTAGTTGTTATAATGACACCAAATTTGAAAGCCATCTGTGACTTTTCTGTTCTTACTCTGCAACAACCATGGCAATTACAAGTTAAAAAGTAAAATGTATGCAAATTTTGGAATGGAGAATGCGGGCATCGATCCCGCTACCTCTCACATGCTAAGCGAGCGCTCTACCATTTGAGCTAATTCCCCTGTGTGCTCACTCAGCATCACATTTCAAAAGTAACGTTACTGCTGTCCACACTTTATTTTAAGTCTAATTGCCCATAACATGAGTGTTCAGTTCACTCCTAACTGATGCCTTAACTACACCTAGGGGATGTTTTACACTTCAGGTTGGCATGTTTAGTACTTGAATAGGAGTGATATCACTGTATGTTAACCTAGACTCAGGCCCTACCTAATCTTGGAGATACATTTCTCATGAATGAGTAACCAAGGGAGATACAATTTTTAGGAGTTAGTGCATGTCTAATGCAAGATTAATCACCATATTATGAGAGCCAATGCTATCATCCAGCAAAAAATACTGGTTTTCGCCCAACGTGGGGCTCGAACCCACGACCCTGAGATTAAGAGTCTCATGCTCTACCGACTGAGCTAGCCGGGCTCCCACTTAAATATGGTATGCAGACTCATCATTTTTTATTAAGGAAAACTGTTTCTGGATATTCCTCTGCTCTTGTTTTGCAAGGAACTTCACTTTTATACATCCTTCAGAGGAAAGAATGTCAAGTAAAATAAGACGAAATGAAAATGGAAGGTGTGAAATTTTCATTTTGAGATTGCATAAGAAATCAAATTCCTCTCACGTGCTATAGAATACCTAAACACTTTTGATTAAACCACTTTAGTTGTTATAATGACACCAAATTTGAAAGCCATCTGTGACTTTTCTGTTCTTACTCTGCAACAACCATGGCAATTACAAGTTAAAAAGTAAAATGCATGCAAATTTTAGAATGGAGAAAGCGGGCATCGATCCCGCTACCTCTCGCATGCTAAGCGAGCGCTCTACCATTTGAGCTAATTCCCCTGTGTGCTCACTCAGCATCACATTTCAAAAGTAACGTTACTGCTGTCCACACTTTATTTTAAGTCTAATTGCCCATAACATGAGTGTTCAGTTCACTCCTAACTGATGCCTTAACTACACCTAGGGGATGTTTTACACTTCAGGTTGGCATGTTTAGTACTTCAATAGGAGTGATATCACTGTATGTTAACCTAGACTCAGGCCCTACCTAATCTTGGAGATACATTTCTCATGAATGAGTAACCAAGGGAGATACAATTTTTAGGAGTTAGTGCATGTCTAATGCAAGATTAATCACCATATTATGAGAGCCAATGCAATCATCCAGCAAAAAATACTCGTTTTCGCCCAACGTGGGGCTCGAACCCACGACAATGATATTAAGAGTCTCATGCTCTACCGACTGAGCTAGCCGGGCTCCCACTTAAATATGGTATGCAGACTCATCATTTTTTATTAAGGAAAACCGTTTCTGGATATTCCTCTGCTCTTGTTTTGCAAGGAACTTCACTTTTATACATCCTTCAGAGGAAAGAATGTCAAGTAAAATAAGACGAAATGAAAATGGAAGGTGTGAAATTTTCATTTTGAGATTGCATAAGAAATCAAATTCCTCTCACGTGCTATAGAATACCTAAACACTTTTGATTAAACCACTTTAGTTGTTATAATGACACCAAATTTGAAAGCCATCTGTGACTTTTCTGTTCTTACTCTGCAACAACCATGGCAATTACAAGTTAAAAAGTAAAATGTATGCAAATTTTGGAATGGAGAATGCGGGCATCGAGCCCGCTACCTCTCACATGCTAAGCGAGCGCTCTACCATTTGAGCTAATTCCCCTGTGTGCTCACTCAGCATCACATTTCAAAAGTAACGTTACTGCTGTCCACACTTTATTTTAAGTCTAATTGCCCATAACATGAGTGTTCAGTTCACTCCTAACTGATGCCTTAACTACACCTAGGGGATGTTTTACACTTCAGGTTGGCATGTTTAGTACTTGAATAGGAGTGATATCACTGTATGTTAACCTAGACTCAGGCCCTACCTAATCTTGGAGATACATTTCTCATGAATGAGTAACCAAGGGAGATACAATTTTTAGGAGTTAGTGCATGTCTAATGCAAGATTAATCACCATATTATGAGAGCCAATGCAATCATCCAGCAAAAAATACTCGTTTTCGCCCAACGTGGGGCTCGAACCCACGACCCTGAGATTAAGAGTCTCATGCTCTACCGACTGAGCTAGCCGGGCTCCCACTTAAATATGGTATGCAGACTCATCATTTTTTATTAAGGAAAACTGTTTCTGGATATTCCTCTGCTCTTGTTTTGCAAGGAACTTCACTTTTATACATCCTTCAGAGGAAAGAATGTCAAGTAAAATAAGACGAAATGAAAATGGAAGGTGTGAAATTTTCATTTTGAGATTGCATAAGAAATCAAATTCCTCTCACGTGCTACAGAATACCTAAACACTTTTGATTAAACCACTTTAGTTGTTATAATGACACCAAATTTGAAAGCCATCTGTGACTTTTCTGGTCTTACTCTGCAACAACCATGGCAATTACAAGTTAAAAAGTAAAATGTATGCAAATTTTAGAATGGAGAATGCGGGCATCGATCCCGCTACCTCTCGCATGCTAAGCGAGCGCTCTACCATTTGAGCTAATTCCCCTGTGTGCTCACTCAGCATCACATTTCAAAAGTAACGTTACTGCTGTCCACACTTTATTTTAAGTCTAATTGCCTATAACATGAGTGTTCAGTTCACTCCTAACTGATGCCTTAACTACACCTAGGGGATGTTTTACACTTCAGGTTGGCATGTTTAGTACTTGAATAGGAGTGATATCACTGTATGTTAACCTAGACTCAGGCCCTACCTAATCTTGGAGATACATTTCTCATGAATGAGTAACCAAGGGAGATACAATTTTTAGGAGTTAGTGCATGTCTAATGCAAGATTAATCACCATATTATGAGAGCCAATGCAATCATCCAGCAAAAAATACTCGTTTTCGCCCAACATTGGGCTCAAACCCACGACCCTGAGATTAAGAGTCTCATGCTCTACCGACTGAGCTAGCCGGGCTCCCACTTAAATATGGTATGCAGACTCATCATTTTTTATTAAGGAAAACCGTTTCTGGATATTCCTCTGCTCTTGTTTTGCAAGGAACTTCACTTTTATACATCCTTCAGAGGAAAGAATGTCAAGTAAAATAAGACGAAATGAAAATGGAAGGTGTGAAATTTTCATTTTGAGATTGCATAAGAAATCAAATTCCTCTCACGTGCTATAGAATACCTAAACACTTTTGATTAAACCACTTTAGTTGTTATAATGACACCAAATTTGAAAGCCATCTGTGACTTTTCTGTTCTTACTCTGCAACAACCATGGCAATTACAAGTTATAAAGTAAAATGTATGCAAATTTTAGAATGGAGAATGCGGGCATCGATCCCGCTACCTCTCGTATGCTAAGCGAGCGCTCTACCATTTGAGCTAATTCCCCTGTGTGCTCACTCAGCATCACATTTCAAAAGTAACGTTACTGCTGTCCACACTTTATTTTAAGTCTAATTGCCCATAACATGAGTGTTCAGTTCACTCTTAACTGATGCCTTAACTACACCTAGGGGATGTTTTACACTTCAGGTTGGCATGTTTAGTACTTGAATAGGAGTGATATCACTGTATGTTAACCTAGACTCAGGCCCTACCTAATCTTGGAGATACATTTCTCATGAATGAGTAACCAAGGGAGATACAATTTTTAGGAGTTAGTGCATGTCTAATGCAAGATTAATCACCATATTATGAGAGCCAATGCAATCATCCAGCAAAAAATACTCGTTTTCGCCCAACGTGGGGCTCGAAAACACGACCCTGAGATTAAGAGTCTCATGCTCTACCGACTGAGCTAGCCGGGCTCCCACTTAAATATGGCATGCAGACTCATCATTTTTTATTAAGGAAAACTGTTTCTGGATATTCCTCTGCTCTTGTTTTGCAAGGAACTTCACTTTTATACATCCTTCAGAGGAAAGAATGTCAAGTAAAATAAGACGAAATGAAAATGGAAGGTGTGAAATTTTCATTTTGAGATTGCATAAGAAATCAAATTCCTCTCACGTGCTATAGAATACCTAAACACTTTTGATTAAACCACTTTAGTTGTTATAATGACACCAAATTTGAAAGCCATCTGTGACTTTTCTGTTCTTACTCTGCAACAACCATGGCAATTACAAGTTAAAAAGTAAAATGTATGCAAATTTTAGAATGGAGAATGCGGGCATCGATCCCGCTACCTCTCGCATGCTAAGCGAGCGCTCTACCATTTGAGCTAATTCCCCTGTGTGCTCACTCAGCATCACATTTCAAAAGTAACGTTACTGCTGTCCACACTTTATTTTAAGTCTAATTGCCCATAACATGAGTGTTCAGTTCACTCCTAACTGATGCCTTAACTACACCTAGGGGATGTTTTACACTTCAGGTTGGCATGTTTAGTACTTGAATAGGAGTGATATCACTGTATGTTAACCTAGACTCAGGCCCTACCTAATCTTGGAGATACATTTCTCATGAATGAGTAACCAAGGGAGATACAATTTTTAGGAGTTAGTGCATGTCTAATGCAAGATTAATCACAATATTATGAGAGCCAATGCTATCATCCAGCAAAAAATACTCGTTTTCGCCCAACGTGGGGCTCGAACCCACGACCCTGAGATTAAGAGTCTCATGCTCTACCGACTGAGCTAGCCGGGCTCCCACTCAAATATGGTATGCAGACTCATCATTTTTTATTAAGGAAAACTGTTTCTGGATATTCCTCTGCTCTTGTTTTGCAAGGAACTTCACTTTTATACATCCTTCAGAGGAAAGAATGTCAAGTAAAATAAGACGAAATGAAAATGGAAGGTGTGAAATTTTCATTTTGAGATTGCATAAGAAATCAAATTCCTCTCACGTGCTATAGAATACCTAAACACTTTTGATTAAACCACTTTAGTTGTTATAATGACACCAAATTTGAAAGCCATCTGTGACTTTTCTGTTCTTACTCTGCAACAACCATGGCAATTACAAGTTAAAAAGTAAAATGTATGCAAATTTTAGAATGGAGAATGCGGGCATCGATCCCGCTACCTCTCGCATGCTAAGCGAGCGCTCTACCATTTGAGCTAATTCCCCTGTGTGCTCACTCAGCATCACATTTCAAAAGTAACGTTACTGCTGTCCACACTTTATTTTAAGTCTAATTGCCCATAACATGAGTGTTCAGTTCACTCCTAACTGATGCCTTAACTACACCTAGGGGATGTTTTACACTTCAGGTTGGCATGTTTAGTACTTGAATAGGAGTGATATCACTGTATGTTAACCTAGACTCAGGCCCTACCTAATCTTGGAGATACATTTCTCATGAATGAGTAACCAAGGGAGATACAATTTTTAGGAGTTAGTGCATGTCTAATGCAAGATTAATCACCATATTATGAGAGCCAATGCAATCATCCAGCAAAAAATACTCGTTTTCGCCCAACGTGGGGCTCGAACCCACGACCCTGAGATTAAGAGTCTCATGCTCTACCGACTGAGCTAGCCGGGCTCCCACTTAAATATGGTATGCAGACTCATCATTTTTTATTAAGGAAAACCGTTTCTGGATATTCCTCTGCTCTTGTTTTGCAAGGAACTTCACTTTTATACATCCTTCAGAGGAAAGAATGTCAAGTAAAATAAGACGAAATGAAAATGGAAGGTGTGAAATTTTCATTTTGAGATTGCATAAGAAATCAAATTCCTCTCACGTGCTATAAAATACCTAAACACTTTTGATTAAACCACTTTAGTTGTTATAATGACACCAAATTTGAAAGCCATCTGTGACTTTTCTGTTCTTACTCTGCAACAACCATGGCAATTACAAGTTAAAAAGTAAAATGTATGCAAATTTTAGAATGGAGAATGCGGGCATCGATCCCGCTACCTCTAGTATGCTAAGCGAGCGCTCTACCATTTGAGCTAATTCCCCTGTGTGCTCACTCAGCATCACATTTCAAAAGTAACGTTACTGCTGTCCACACTTTATTTTAAGTCTAATTGCCCATAACATGAGTGTTCAGTTCACTCCTAACTGATGCCTTAACTACACCTAGGGGATGTTTTACACTTCAGGTTGGCATGTTTAGTACTTGAATAGGAGTGATATCACTGTATGTTAACCTAGACTCAGGCCCTACCTAATCTTGGAGATACATTTCTCATGAATGAGTAACCAAGGGAGATACAATTTTTAGGAGTTAGTGCATGTCTAATGCAAGATTAATCACCATATTATGAGAGCCAATGCAATCATCCAGCAAAAAATACTCGTTTTCGCCCAACGTGGGGCTCGAACCCACGACCCTGAGATTAAGAGTCTCATGGTCTACCGACTGAGCTAGCCGGGCTCCCACTTAAATATGGTATGCAGACTCATCATTTTTTATTAAGGAAAACCGTTTCTGGATATTCCTCTGCTCTTGTTTTGCAAGGAACTTCACTTTTATACATCCTTCAGAGGAAAGAATGTCAAGTAAAATAAGACGAAATGAAAATGGAAGGTGTGAAATTTTCATTTTGAGATTGCATAAGAAATCAAATTCCTCTCACGTGCTATAGAATACCTAAACACTTTTGATTAAACCACTTTAGTTGTTATAATGACACCAAATTTGAAAGCCATCTGTGACTTTTCTGTTCTTACTCTGCAACAACCATGGCAATTACAAGTTAAAAAGTAAAATGTATGCAAATTTTGGAATGGAGAATGCGGGCATCGATCCCGCTACCTCTCACATGCTAAGCGAGCGCTCTACCATTTGAGCTAATTCCCCTGTGTGCTCACTCAGCATCACATTTCAAAAGTAACGTTACTGCTGTCCACACTTTATTTTAAGTCTAATTGCCCATAACATGAGTGTTCAGTTCACTCCTAACTGATGCCTTAACTACACCTAGGGGATGTTTTACACTTCAGGTTGGCATGTTTAGTACTTGAATAGGAGTGATATCACTGTATGTTAACCTAGACTCAGGCCCTACCTAATCTTGGAGATACATTTCTCATGAATGAGTAACCAAGGGAGATACAATTTTTAGGAGTTAGTGCATGTCTAATGCAAGATTAATCACCATATTATGAGAGCCAATGCTATCATCCAGCAAAAAATACTGGTTTTCGCCCAACGTGGGGCTCGAACCCACGACCCTGAGATTAAGAGTCTCATGCTCTACCGACTGAGCTAGCCGGGCTCCCACTTAAATATGGTATGCAGACTCATCATTTTTTATTAAGGAAAACTGTTTCTGGATATTCCTCTGCTCTTGTTTTGCAAGGAACTTCACTTTTATACATCCTTCAGAGGAAAGAATGTCAAGTAAAATAAGACGAAATGAAAATGGAAGGTGTGAAATTTTCATTTTGAGATTGCATAAGAAATCAAATTCCTCTCACGTGCTATAGAATACCTAAACACTTTTGATTAAACCACTTTAGTTGTTATAATGACACCAAATTTGAAAGCCATCTGTGACTTTTCTGTTCTTACTCTGCAACAACCATGGCAATTACAAGTTAAAAAGTAAAATGTATGCAAATTTTAGAATGGAGAATGCGGGCATCGATCCCGCTACCTCTCGCATGCTAAGCGAGCGCTCTACCATTTGAGCTAATTCCCCTGTGTGCTCACTCAGCATCACATTTCAAAAGTAACGTTACTGCTGTCCACACTTTATTTTAAGTCTAATTGCCCATAACATGAGTGTTCAGTTCACTCCTAACTGATGCCTTAACTACACCTAGGGGATGTTTTACACTTCAGGTTGGCATGTTTAGTACTTGAATAGGAGTGATATCACTGTATGTTAACCTAGACTCAGGCCCTACCTAATCTTGGAGATACATTTCTCATGAATGAGTAACCAAGGGAGATACAATTTTTAGGAGTTAGTGCATGTCTAATGCAAGATTAATCACCATATTATGAGAGCCAATGCAATCATCCAGCAAAAAATACTCGTTTTCGCCCAACGTGGGGCTCGAACCCACGACAATGATATTAAGAGTCTCATGCTCTACCGACTGAGCTAGCCGGGCTCCCACTTAAATATGGTATGCAGACTCATCATTTTTTATTAAGGAAAACCGTTTCTGGATATTCCTCTGCTCTTGTTTTGCAAGGAACTTCACTTTTATACATCCTTCAGAGGAAAGAATGTCAAGTAAAATAAGACGAAATGAAAATGGAAGGTGTGAAATTTTCATTTTGAGATTGCATAAGAAATCAAATTCCTCTCACGTGCTATAGAATACCTAAACACTTTTGATTAAACCACTTTAGTTGTTATAATGACACCAAATTTGAAAGCCATCTGTGACTTTTCTGTTCTTACTCTGCAACAACCATGGCAATTACAAGTTAAAAAGTAAAATGTATGCAAATTTTAGAATGGAGAATGCGGGCATCGATCCCGCTACCTCTCGTATGCTAAGCGAGCGCTCTACCATTTGAGCTAATTCCCCTGTGTGCTCACTCAGCATCACATTTCAAAAGTAACGTTACTGCTGTCCACACTTTATTTTAAGTCTAATTGCCCATAACATGAGTGTTCAGTTCACTCTTAACTGATGCCTTAACTACACCTAGGGGATGTTTTACACTTCAGGTTGGCATGTTTAGTACTTGAATAGGAGTGATATCACTGTATGTTAACCTAGACTCAGGCCCTACCTAATCTTGGAGATACATTTCTCATGAATGAGTAACCAAGGGAGATACAATTTTTAGGAGTTAGTGCATGTCTAATGCAAGATTAATCACCATATTATGAGAGCCAATGCAATCATCCAGCAAAAAATACTCGTTTTCGCCCAACGTGGGGCTCGAAAACACGACCCTGAGATTAAGAGTCTCATGCTCTACCGACTGAGCTAGCCGGGCTCCCACTTAAATATGGCATGCAGACTCATCATTTTTTATTAAGGAAAACCGTTTCTGGATATTCCTCTGCTCTTGTTTTGCAAGGAACTTCACTTTTATACATCCTTCAGAGGAAAGAATGTCAAGTAAAATAAGACGAAATGAAAATGGAAGGTGTGAAATTTTCATTTTGAGATTGCATAAGAAATCAAATTCCTCTCACGTGCTATAGAATACCTAAACACTTTTGATTAAACCACTTTAGTTGTTATAATGACACCAAATTTGAAAGCCATCTGTGACTTTTCTGTTCTTACTCTGCAACAACCATGGCAATTACAAGTTAAAAAGTAAAATGTATGCAAATTTTAGAATGGAGAATGCGGGCATCGATCCCGCTACCTCTCGCATGCTAAGCGAGCGCTCTACCATTTGAGCTAATTCCCCTGTGTGCTCACTCAGCATCACATTTCAAAAGTAACGTTACTGCTGTCCACACTTTATTTTAAGTCTAATTGCCCATAACATGAGTGTTCAGTTCACTCCTAACTGATGCCTTAACTACACCTAGGGGATGTTTTACACTTCAGGTTGGCATGTTTAGTACTTGAATAGGAGTGATATCACTGTATGTTAACCTAGACTCAGGCCCTACCTAATCTTGGAGATACATTTCTCATGAATGAGTAACCAAGGGAGATACAATTTTTAGGAGTTAGTGCATGTCTAATGCAAGATTAATCACAATATTATGAGAGCCAATGCTATCATCCAGCAAAAAATACTCGTTTTCGCCCAACGTGGGGCTCGAACCCACGACCCTGAGATTAAGAGTCTCATGTTCTACCGACTGAGCTAGCCGGGCTCCCACTCAAATATGGTATGCAGACTCATCATTTTTTATTAAGGAAAACTGTTTCTGGATATTCCTCTGCTCTTGTTTTGCAAGGAACTTCACTTTTATACATCCTTCAGAGGAAAGAATGTCAAGTAAAATAAGACGAAATGAAAATGGAAGGTGTGAAATTTTCATTTTGAGATTGCATAAGAAATCAAATTCCTCTCACGTGCTATAGAATACCTAAACACTTTTGATTAAACCACTTTAGTTGTTATAATGACACCAAATTTGAAAGCCATCTGTGACTTTTCTGTTCTTACTCTGCAACAACCATGGCAATTACAAGTTAAAAAGTAAAATGTATGCAAATTTTAGAATGGAGAATGCAGGCATCGATCCCGCTACCTCTCGCATGCTAAGCGAGCGCTCTACCATTTGAGCTAATTCCCCTGTGTGCTCACTCAGCATCACATTTCAAAAGTAACGTTACTGCTGTCCACACTTTATTTTAAGTCTAATTGCCCATAACATGAGTGTTCAGTTCACTCCTAACTGATGCCTTAACTACACCTAGGGGATGTTTTACACTTCAGGTTGGCATGTTTAGTACTTGAATAGGAGTGATATCACTGTATGTTAACCTAGACTCAGGCCCTACCTAATCTTGGAGATACATTTCTCATGAATGAGTAACCAAGGGAGATACAATTTTTAGGAGTTAGTGCATGTCTAATGCAAGATTAATCACCATATTA
Organism: Triturus cristatus; assembly: GCF_964204655.1. NCBI lineage: Eukaryota > Metazoa > Chordata > Amphibia > Caudata > Salamandridae > Triturus > Triturus cristatus. Next base: position 122,127,650 of record NC_140585.1, on the reverse strand, counting down.
TGAGAGCCAATGCAATCATCCAGCAAAAAATACTCGTTTTCGCCCAACGTGGGGCTCGAACCCACGACCCTGAGATTAAGAGTCTCATGCTCTACCGACTGAGCTAGCCGGGCTCCCACTTAAATATGGTATGCAGACTCATCATTTTTTATTAAGGAAAACCGTTTCTGGATATTCCTCTGCTCTTGTTTTGCAAGGAACTTCACTTTTATACATCCTTCAGAGGAAAGAATGTCAAGTAAAATAAGACGAAATGAAAATGGAAGGTGTGAAATTTTCATTTTGAGATTGCATAAGAAATCAAATTCCTCTCACGTGCTATAGAATACCTAAACACTTTTGATTAAACCACTTTAGTTGTTATAATGACACCAAATTTGAAAGCCATCTGTGACTTTTCTGTTCTTACTCTGCAACAACCATGGCAATTACAAGTTAAAAAGTAAAATGTATGCAAATTTTAGAATGGAGAATGCGGGCATCGATCCCGCTACCTCTCGTATGCTAAGCGAGCGCTCTACCATTTGAGCTAATTCCCCTGTGTGCTCACTCAGCATCACATTTCAAAAGTAACGTTACTGCTGTCCACACTTTATTTTAAGTCTAATTGCCCATAACATGAGTGTTCAGTTCACTCCTAACTGATGCCTTAACTACACCTAGGGGATGTTTTACACTTCAGGTTGGCATGTTTAGTACTTGAATAGGAGTGATATCACTGTATGTTAACCTAGACTCAGGCCCTACCTAATCTTGGAGATACATTTCTCATGAATGAGTAACCAAGGGAGATACAATTTTTAGGAGTTAGTGCATGTCTAATGCAAGATTAATCACCATATTATGAGAGCCAATGCAATCATCCAGCAAAAAATACTCGTTTTCGCCCAACGTGGGGCTCGAACCCACGACCCTGAGATTAAGAGTCTCATGGTCTACCGACTGAGCTAGCCGGGCTCCCACTTAAATATGGTATGCAGACTCATCATTTTTTATTAAGGAAAACCGTTTCTGGATATTCCTCTGCTCTTGTTTTGCAAGGAACTTCACTTTTATACATCCTTCAGAGGAAAGAATGTCAAGTAAAATAAGACGAAATGAAAATGGAAGGTGTGAAATTTTCATTTTGAGATTGCATAAGAAATCAAATTCCTCTCACGTGCTATAGAATACCTAAACACTTTTGATTAAACCACTTTAGTTGTTATAATGACACCAAATTTGAAAGCCATCTGTGACTTTTCTGTTCTTACTCTGCAACAACCATGGCAATTACAAGTTAAAAAGTAAAATGTATGCAAATTTTGGAATGGAGAATGCGGGCATCGATCCCGCTACCTCTCACATGCTAAGCGAGCGCTCTACCATTTGAGCTAATTCCCCTGTGTGCTCACTCAGCATCACATTTCAAAAGTAACGTTACTGCTGTCCACACTTTATTTTAAGTCTAATTGCCCATAACATGAGTGTTCAGTTCACTCCTAACTGATGCCTTAACTACACCTAGGGGATGTTTTACACTTCAGGTTGGCATGTTTAGTACTTGAATAGGAGTGATATCACTGTATGTTAACCTAGACTCAGGCCCTACCTAATCTTGGAGATACATTTCTCATGAATGAGTAACCAAGGGAGATACAATTTTTAGGAGTTAGTGCATGTCTAATGCAAGATTAATCACCATATTATGAGAGCCAATGCTATCATCCAGCAAAAAATACTGGTTTTCGCCCAACGTGGGGCTCGAACCCACGACCCTGAGATTAAGAGTCTCATGCTCTACCGACTGAGCTAGCCGGGCTCCCACTTAAATATGGTATGCAGACTCATCATTTTTTATTAAGGAAAACTGTTTCTGGATATTCCTCTGCTCTTGTTTTGCAAGGAACTTCACTTTTATACATCCTTCAGAGGAAAGAATGTCAAGTAAAATAAGACGAAATGAAAATGGAAGGTGTGAAATTTTCATTTTGAGATTGCATAAGAAATCAAATTCCTCTCACGTGCTATAGAATACCTAAACACTTTTGATTAAACCACTTTAGTTGTTATAATGACACCAAATTTGAAAGCCATCTGTGACTTTTCTGTTCTTACTCTGCAACAACCATGGCAATTACAAGTTAAAAAGTAAAATGTATGCAAATTTTAGAATGGAGAATGCGGGCATCGATCCCGCTACCTCTCGCATGCTAAGCGAGCGCTCTACCATTTGAGCTAATTCCCCTGTGTGCTCACTCAGCATCACATTTCAAAAGTAACGTTACTGCTGTCCACACTTTATTTTAAGTCTAATTGCCCATAACATGAGTGTTCAGTTCACTCCTAACTGATGCCTTAACTACACCTAGGGGATGTTTTACACTTCAGGTTGGCATGTTTAGTACTTGAATAGGAGTGATATCACTGTATGTTAACCTAGACTCAGGCCCTACCTAATCTTGGAGATACATTTCTCATGAATGAGTAACCAAGGGAGATACAATTTTTAGGAGTTAGTGCATGTCTAATGCAAGATTAATCACCATATTATGAGAGCCAATGCAATCATCCAGCAAAAAATACTCGTTTTCGCCCAACGTGGGGCTCGAACCCACGACAATGATATTAAGAGTCTCATGCTCTACCGACTGAGCTAGCCGGGCTCCCACTTAAATATGGTATGCAGACTCATCATTTTTTATTAAGGAAAACCGTTTCTGGATATTCCTCTGCTCTTGTTTTGCAAGGAACTTCACTTTTATACATCCTTCAGAGGAAAGAATGTCAAGTAAAATAAGACGAAATGAAAATGGAAGGTGTGAAATTTTCATTTTGAGATTGCATAAGAAATCAAATTCCTCTCACGTGCTATAGAATACCTAAACACTTTTGATTAAACCACTTTAGTTGTTATAATGACACCAAATTTGAAAGCCATCTGTGACTTTTCTGTTCTTACTCTGCAACAACCATGGCAATTACAAGTTAAAAAGTAAAATGTATGCAAATTTTGGAATGGAGAATGCGGGCATCGAGCCCGCTACCTCTCACATGCTAAGCGAGCGCTCTACCATTTGAGCTAATTCCCCTGTGTTCTCACTCAGCATCACATTTCAAAAGTAACGTTACTGCTGTCCACACTTTATTTTAAGTCTAATTGCCCATAACATGAGTGTTCAGTTCACTCCTAACTGATGCCTTAACTACACCTAGGGGATGTTTTACACTTCAGGTTGGCATGTTTAGTACTTGAATAGGAGTGATATCACTGTATGTTAACCTAGACTCAGGCCCTACCTAATCTTGGAGATACATTTCTCATGAATGAGTAACCAAGGGAGATACAATTTTTAGGAGTTAGTGCATGTCTAATGCAAGATTAATCACCATATTATGAGAGCCAATGCAATCATCCAGCAAAAAATACTCGTTTTCGCCCAACGTGGGGCTCGAACCCACGACCCTGAGATTAAGAGTCTCATGCTCTAACGACTGAGCTAGCCGGGCTCCCACTTAAATATGGTATGCAGACTCATCATTTTTTATTAAGGAAAACTGTTTCTGGATATTCCTCTGCTCTTGTTTTGCAAGGAACTTCACTTTTATACATCCTTCAGAGGAAAGAATGTCAAGTAAAATAAGACGAAATGAAAATGGAAGGTGTGAAATTTTCATTTTGAGATTGCATAAGAAATCAAATTCCTCTCACGTGCTACAGAATACCTAAACACTTTTGATTAAACCACTTTAGTTGTTATAATGACACCAAATTTGAAAGCCATCTGTGACTTTTCTGGTCTTACTCTGCAACAACCATGGCAATTACAAGTTAAAAAGTAAAATGTATGCAAATTTTAGAATGGAGAATGCGGGCATCGATCCCGCTACCTCTCGCATGCTAAGCGAGCGCTCTACCATTTGAGCTAATTCCCCTGTGTGCTCACTCAGCATCACATTTCAAAAGTAACGTTACTGCTGTCCACACTTTATTTTAAGTCTAATTGCCTATAACATGAGTGTTCAGTTCACTCCTAACTGATGCCTTAACTACACCTAGGGGATGTTTTACACTTCAGGTTGGCATGTTTAGTACTTGAATAGGAGTGATATCACTGTATGTTAACCTAGACTCAGGCCCTACCTAATCTTGGAGATACATTTCTCATGAATGAGTAACCAAGGGAGATACAATTTTTAGGAGTTAGTGCATGTCTAATGCAAGATTAATCACCATATTATGAGAGCCAATGCAATCATCCAGCAAAAAATACTCGTTTTCGCCCAACATTGGGCTCAAACCCACGACCCTGAGATTAAGAGTCTCATGCTCTACCGACTGAGCTAGCCGGGCTCCCACTTAAATATGGTATGCAGACTCATCATTTTTTATTAAGGAAAACCGTTTCTGGATATTCCTCTGCTCTTGTTTTGCAAGGAACTTCACTTTTATAAATCCTTCAGAGGAAAGAATGTCAAGTAAAATAAGACGAAATGAAAATGGAAGGTGTGAAATTTTCATTTTGAGATTGCATAAGAAATCAAATTCCTCTCACGTGCTATAGAATACCTAAACACTTTTGATTAAACCACTTTAGTTGTTATAATGACACCAAATTTGAAAGCCATCTGTGACTTTTCTGTTCTTACTCTGCAACAACCATGGCAATTACAAGTTAAAAAGTAAAATGTATGCAAATTTTAGAATGGAGAATGCGGGCATCGATCCCGCTACCTCTCGTATGCTAAGCGAGCGCTCTACCATTTGAGCTAATTCCCCTGTGTGCTCACTCAGCATCACATTTCAAAAGTAACGTTACTGCTGTCCACACTTTATTTTAAGTCTAATTGCCCATAACATGAGTGTTCAGTTCACTCTTAACTGATGCCTTAACTACACCTAGGGGATGTTTTACACTTCAGGTTGGCATGTTTAGTACTTGAATAGGAGTGATATCACTGTATGTTAACCTAGACTCAGGCCCTACCTAATCTTGGAGATACATTTCTCATGAATGAGTAACCAAGGGAGATACAATTTTTAGGAGTTAGTGCATGTCTAATGCAAGATTAATCACCATATTATGAGAGCCAATGCAATCATCCAGCAAAAAATACTCGTTTTCGCCCAACGTGGGGCTCGAAAACACGACCCTGAGATTAAGAGTCTCATGCTCTACCGACTGAGCTAGCCGGGCTCCCACTTAAATATGGCATGCAGACTCATCATTTTTTATTAAGGAAAACTGTTTCTGGATATTCCTCTGCTCTTGTTTTGCAAGGAACTTCACTTTTATACATCCTTCAGAGGAAAGAATGTCAAGTAAAATAAGACGAAATGAAAATGGAAGGTGTGAAATTTTCATTTTGAGATTGCATAAGAAATCAAATTCCTCTCACGTGCTATAGAATACCTAAACACTTTTGATTAAACCACTTTAGTTGTTATAATGACACCAAATTTGAAAGCCATCTGTGACTTTTCTGTTCTTACTCTGCAACAACCATGGCAATTACAAGTTAAAAAGTAAAATGTATGCAAATTTTAGAATGGAGAATGCGGGCATCGATCCCGCTACCTCTCGCATGCTAAGCGAGCGCTCTACCATTTGAGCTAATTCCCCTGTGTGCTCACTCAGCATCACATTTCAAAAGTAACGTTACTGCTGTCCACACTTTATTTTAAGTCTAATTGCCCATAACATAAGTGTTCAGTTCACTCCTAACTGATGCCTTAACTACACCTAGGGGATGTTTTACACTTCAGGTTGGCATGTTTAGTACTTGAATAGGAGTGATATCACTGTATGTTAACCTAGACTCAGGCCCTACCTAATCTTGGAGATACATTTCTCATGAATGAGTAACCAAGGGAGATACAATTTTTAGGAGTTAGTGCATGTCTAATGCAAGATTAATCACAATATTATGAGAGCCAATGCTATCATCCAGCAAAAAATATTCGTTTTCGCCCAACGTGGGGCTCGAACCCACGACCCTGAGATTAAGAGTCTCATGCTCTACCGACTGAGCTAGCCGGGCTCCCACTCAAATATGGTATGCAGACTCATCATTTTTTATTAAGGAAAACTGTTTCTGGATATTCCTCTGCTCTTGTTTTGCAAGGAACTTCACTTTTATACATCCTTCAGAGGAAAGAATGTCAAGTAAAATAAGACGAAATGAAAATGGAAGGTGTGAAATTTTCATTTTGAGATTGCATAAGAAATCAAATTCCTCTCACGTGCTATAGAATACCTAAACACTTTTGATTAAACCACTTTAGTTGTTATAATGACACCAAATTTGAAAGCCATCTGTGACTTTTCTGTTCTTACTCTGCAACAACCATGGCAATTACAAGTTAAAAAGTAAAATGTATGCAAATTTTAGAATGGAGAATGCGGGCATCGATCCCGCTACCTCTCGCATGCTAAGCGAGCGCTCTACCATTTGAGCTAATTCCCCTGTGTGCTCACTCAGCATCACATTTCAAAAGTAACGTTACTGCTGTCCACACTTTATTTTAAGTCTAATTGCCCATAACATGAGTGTTCAGTTCACTCCTAACTGATGCCTTAACTACACCTAGGGGATGTTTTACACTTCAGGTTGGCATGTTTAGTACTTGAATAGGAGTGATATCACTGTATGTTAACCTAGACTCAGGCCCTACCTAATCTTGGAGATACATTTCTCATGAATGAGTAACCAAGGGAGATACAATTTTTAGAAGTTAGTGCATGTCTAATGCAAGATTAATCACCATATTATGAGAGCCAATGCAATCATCCAGCAAAAAATACTCGTTTTCGCCCAACGTGGGGCTCGAACCCACGACCCTGAGATTAAGAGTCTCATGCTCTACCGACTGAGCTAGCCGGGCTCCCACTTAAATATGGTATGCAGACTCATCATTTTTTATTAAGGAAAACCGTTTCTGGATATTCCTCTGCTCTTGTTTTGCAAGGAACTTCACTTTTATACATCCTTCAGAGGAAAGAATGTCAAGTAAAATAAGACGAAATGAAAATGGAAGGTGTGAAATTTTCATTTTGAGATTGCATAAGAAATCAAATTCCTCTCACGTGCTATAGAATACCTAAACACTTTTGATTAAACCACTTTAGTTGTTATAATGACACCAAATTTGAAAGCCATCTGTGACTTTTCTGTTCTTACTCTGTAACAACCATGGCAATTACAAGTTAAAAAGTAAAATGTATGCAAATTTTAGAATGGAGAATGCGGGCATCGATCCCGCTACCTCTCGTATGCTAAGCGAGCGCTCTACCATTTGAGCTAATTCCCCTGTGTGCTCACTCAGCATCACATTTCAAAAGTAACGTTACTGCTGTCCACACTTTATTTTAAGTCTAATTGCCCATAACATGAGTGTTCAGTTCACTCCTAACTGATGCCTTAACTACACCTAGGGGATGTTTTACACTTCAGGTTGGCATGTTTAGTACTTGAATAGGAGTGATATCACTGTATGTTAACCTAGACTCAGGCCCTACCTAATCTTGGAGATACATTTCTCATGAATGAGTAACCAAGGGAGATACAATTTTTAGGAGTTAGTGCATGTCTAATGCAAGATTAATCACCATATTATGAGAGCCAATGCAATCATCCAGCAAAAAATACTCGTTTTCGCCCAACGTGGGGCTCGAACCCACGACCCTGAGATTAAGAGTCTCATGGTCTACCGACTGAGCTAGCCGGGCTCCCACCTAAATATGGTATGCAGACTCATCATTTTTTATTAAGGAAAACCGTTTCTGGATATTCCTCTGCTCTTGTTTTGCAAGGAACTTCACTTTTATACATCCTTCAGAGGAAAGAATGTCAAGTAAAATAAGACGAAATGAAAATGGAAGGTGTGAAATTTTCATTTTGAGATTGCATAAGAAATCAAATTCCTCTCACGTGCTATAGAATACCTAAACACTTTTGATTAAACCACTTTAGTTGTTATAATGACACCAAATTTGAAAGCCATCTGTGACTTTTCTGTTCTTACTCTGCAACAACCATGGCAATTACAAGTTAAAAAGTAAAATGTATGCAAATTTTGGAATGGAGAATGTGGGCATCGATCCCGCTACCTCTCACATGCTAAGCGAGCGCTCTACCATTTGAGCTAATTCCCCTGTGTGCTCACTCAGCATCACATTTCAAAAGTAACGTTACTGCTGTCCACACTTTATTTTAAGTCTAATTGCCCATAACATGAGTGTTCAGTTCACTCCTAACTGATGCCTTAACTACACCTAGGGGATGTTTTACACTTCAGGTTGGCATGTTTAGTACTTGAATAGGAGTGATATCACTGTATGTTAACCTAGACTCAGGCCCTACCTAATCTTGGAGATACATTTCTCATGAATGAGTAACCAAGGGAGATACAATTTTTAGGAGTTAGTGTATGTCTAATGCAAGATTAATCACCATATTATGAGAGCCAATGCTATCATCCAGCAAAAAATACTCGTTTTCGCCCAACGTGGGGCTCGAACCCACGACCCTGAGATTAAGAGTCTCATGCTCTACCGACTGAGCTAGCCGGGCTCCCACTTAAATATGGTATGCAGACTCATCATTTTTTATTAAGGAAAACTGTTTCTGGATATTCCTCTGCTCTTGTTTTGCAAGGAACTTCACTTTTATACATCCTTCAGAGGAAAGAATGTCAAGTAAAATAAGACGAAATGAAAATGGAAGGTGTGAAATTTTCATTTTGAGATTGCATAAGAAATCAAATTCCTCTCACGTGCTATAGAATACCTAAACACTTTTGATTAAACCACTTTAGTTGTTATAATGACACCAAATTTGAAAGCCATCTGTGACTTTTCTGTTCTTACTCTGCAACAACCATGGCAATTACAAGTTAAAAAGTAAAATGTATGCAAATTTTAGAATGGAGAATGCGGGCATCGATCCCGCTACCTCTCGCATGCTAAGCGAGCGCTCTACCATTTGAGCTAATTCCCCTGTGTGCTCACTCAGCATCACATTTCAAAAGTAACGTTACTGCTGTCCACACTTTATTTTAAGTCTAATTGCCCATAACATGAGTGTTCAGTTCACTCCTAACTGATGCCTTAACTACACCTAGGGGATGTTTTACACTTCAGGTTGGCATGTTTAGTACTTGAATAGGAGTGATATCACTGTATGTTAACCTAGACTCAGGCCCTACCTAATCTTGGAGATACATTTCTCATGAATGAGTAACCAAGGGAGATACAATTTTTAGGAGTTAGTGCATGTCTAATGCAAGATTAATCACCATATTATGAGAGCCAATGCAATCATCCAGCAAAAAATACTCGTTTTCGCCCAACGTGGGGCTCGAACCCACGACAATGATATTAAGAGTCTCATGCTCTACCGACTGAGCTAGCCGGGCTCCCACTTAAATATGGTATGCAGACTCATCATTTTTTATTAAGGAAAACCGTTTCTGGATATTCCTCTGCTCTTGTTTTGCAAGGAACTTCACTTTTATACATCCTTCAGAGGAAAGAATGTCAAGTAAAATAAGACGAAATGAAAATGGAAGGTGTGAAATTTTCATTTTGAGATTGCATAAGAAATCAAATTCCTCTCACGTGCTAAAGAATACCTAAACACTTTTGATTAAACCACTTTAGTTGTTATAATGACACCAAATTTTAAAGCCATCTGTGACTTTTCTGTTCTTACTCTTCAACAACCATGGCAATTACAAGTTAAAAAGTAAAATGTATGCAAATTTTAGAATGGAGAATGCGGGCATCGAACCCGCTACCTCTCGCATGCTAAGCGAGCGCTCTACCATTTGAGCTAAATCCCCTGTGTGCTCACTCAGCATCACATTTCAAATGTAACGTTACTGCTGTCCACACTTTATTTTAAGTCTAATTGCCCATAACATGAGTGTTCAGTTCACTCCTAACTGATGCCTTAACTACACCTAGGGGATGTTTTACACTTCAGGTTGGCATGTTTAGTACTTGAATAGGAGTGATATCACTGCATGTTAACCTAGACTCAGGCCCTACCTAATCTTGGAGATACCTTTCTCATGAATGAGTAACCAAGGGAGATACAATTTTTAGGAGTTAGTGCATGTCTAATGCAAGATTAATCACCATATTATGAGAGCCAATGCTATCATCCAGCAAAAAATACTCGTTTTCGCCCAACGTGGGGCTCGAACCCACGACCCTGAGATTAAGAGTCTCATGCTCTACCGACTGAGCTAGCCGGGCTCCCACTTAAATATGGTATGCAGACTCATCATTTTTTATTAAGGAAAACCGTTTCTGGATATTCCTCTGCTCTTGTTTTGCAAGGAACTTCACTTTTATACATCCTTCAGAGGAAAGAATGTCAAGTAAAATAAGACGAAATGAAAATGGAAGGTGTGAAATTTTCATTTTGAGATTGCATAAGAAATCAAATTCCTCTCACGTGCTATAGAATACCTAAACACTTTTGATTAAACCACTTTAGTTGTTATAATGACACCAAATTTGAAAGCCATCTGTGACTTTTCTGTTCTTACTCTGCAACAACCATGGCAATTACAAGTTAAAAAGTAAAATGTATGCAAATTTTGGAATGGAGAATGTGGGCATCGATCCCGCTACCTCTCACATGCTAAGCGAGCGCTCTACCATTTGAGCTAATTCCCCTGTGTGCTCACTCAGCATCACATTTCAAAAGTAACGTTACTGCTGTCCACACTTTATTTTAAGTCTAATTGCCCATAACATGAGTGTTCAGTTCACTCCTAACTGATGCCTTAACTACACCTAGGGGATGTTTTACACTTCAGGTTGGCATGTTTAGTACTTGAATAGGAGTGATATCACTGTATGTTAACCTAGACTCAGGCCCTACCTAATCTTGGAGATACATTTCTCATGAATGAGTAACCAAGGGAGATACAATTTTTAGGAGTTAGTGTATGTCTAATGCAAGATTAATCACCATATTATGAGAGCCAATGCTATCATCCAGCAAAAAATACTCGTTTTCGCCCAACGTGGGGCTCGAACCCACGACCCTGAGATTAAGAGTCTCATGCTCTACCGACTGAGCTAGCCGGGCTCCCACTTAAATATGGTATGCAGACTCATCATTTTTTATTAAGGAAAACTGTTTCTGGATATTCCTCTGCTCTTGTTTTGCAAGGAACTTCACTTTTATACATCCTTCAGAGGAAAGAATGTCAAGTAAAATAAGACGAAATGAAAATGGAAGGTGTGAAATTTTCATTTTGAGATTGCATAAGAAATCAAATTCCTCTCACGTGCTATAGAATACCTAAACACTTTTGATTAAACCACTTTAGTTGTTATAATGACACCAAATTTGAAAGCCATCTGTGACTTTTCTGTTCTTACTCTGCAACAACCATGGCAATTACAAGTTAAAAAGTAAAATGTATGCAAATTTTAGAATGGAGAATGCGGGCATCGATCCCGCTACCTCTCGCATGCTAAGCGAGCGCTCTACCATTTGAGCTAATTCCCCTGTGTGCTCACTCAGCATCACATTTCAAAAGTAACGTTACTGCTGTCCACACTTTATTTTAAGTCTAATTGCCCATAACATGAGTGTTCAGTTCACTCCTAACTGATGCCTTAACTACACCTAGGGGATGTTTTACACTTCAGGTTGGCATGTTTAGTACTTGAATAGGAGTGATATCACTGTATGTTAACCTAGACTCAGGCCCTACCTAATCTTGGAGATACATTTCTCATGAATGAGTAACCAAGGGAGATACAATTTTTAGGAGTTAGTGCATGTCTAATGCAAGATTAATCACCATATTATGAGAGCCAATGCAATCATCCAGCAAAAAATACTCGTTTTCGCCCAACGTGGGGCTCGAACCCACGACAATGATATTAAGAGTCTCATGCTCTACCGACTGAGCTAGCCGGGCTCCCACTTAAATATGGTATGCAGACTCATCATTTTTTATTAAGGAAAACCGTTTCTGGATATTCCTCTGCTCTTGTTTTGCAAGGAACTTCACTTTTATACATCCTTCAGAGGAAAGAATGTCAAGTAAAATAAGACGAAATGAAAATGGAAGGTGTGAAATTTTCATTTTGAGATTGCATAAGAAATCAAATTCCTCTCACGTGCTAAAGAATACCTAAACACTTTTGATTAAACCACTTTAGTTGTTATAATGACACCAAATTTTAAAGCCATCTGTGACTTTTCTGTTCTTACTCTTCAACAACCATGGCAATTACAAGTTAAAAAGTAAAATGTATGCAAATTTTAGAATGGAGAATGCGGGCATCGAACCCGCTACCTCTCGCATGCTAAGCGAGCGCTCTACCATTTGAGCTAAATCCCCTGTGTGCTCACTCAGCATCACATTTCAAATGTAACGTTACTGCTGTCCACACTTTATTTTAAGTCTAATTGCCCATAACATGAGTGTTCAGTTCACTCCTAACTGATGCCTTAACTACACCTAGGGGATGTTTTACACTTCAGGTTGGCATGTTTAGTACTTGAATAGGAGTGATATCACTGCATGTTAACCTAGACTCAGGCCCTACCTAATCTTGGAGATACCTTTCTCATGAATGAGTAACCAAGGGAGATACAATTTTTAGGAGTTAGTGCATGTCTAATGCAAGATTAATCACCATATTATGAGAGCCAATGCTATCATCCAGCAAAAAATACTCGTTTTCGCCCAACGTGGGGCTCGAACCCACGACCCTGAGATTAAGAGTCTCATGCTCTACCGACTGAGCTAGCCGGGCTCCCACTTAAATATGGTATGCAGACTCATCATTTTTTATTAAGGAAAACCGTTTCTGGATATTCCTCTGCTCTTGTTTTGCAAGGAACTTCACTTTTATACATCCTTCAGAGGAAAGAATGTCAAGTAAAATAAGACGAAATGAAAATGGAAGGTGTGAAATTTTCATTTTGAGATTGCATAAGAAATCAAATTCCTCTCACGTGCTATAGAATACCTAAACACTTTCGATTAAACCACTTTAGTTGTTATAATGACACCAAATTTGAAAGCCATCTGTGACTTTTCTGTTCTTACTCTGCAACAACCATGGCAATTACAAGTTAAAAAGTAAAATGTATGCAAATTTTGGAATGGAGAATGTGGGCATCGATCCCGCTACCTCTCACATGCTAAGCGAGCGCTCTACCATTTGAGCTAATTCCCCTGTGTGCTCACTCAGCATCACATTTCAAAAGTAACGTTACTGCTGTCCACACTTTATTTTAAGTCTAATTGCCCATAACATGAGTGTTCAGTTCACTCCTAACTGATGCCTTAACTACACCTAGGGGATGTTTTACACTTCAGGTTGGCATGTTTAGTACTTGAATAGGAGTGATATCACTGTATGTTAACCTAGACTCAGGCCCTACCTAATCTTGGAGATACATTTCTCATGAATGAGTAACCAAGGGAGATACAATTTTTAGGAGTTAGTGTATGTCTAATGCAAGATTAATCACCATATTATGAGAGCCAATGCTATCATCCAGCAAAAAATACTCGTTTTCGCCCAACGTGGGGCTCGAACCCACGACCCTGAGATTAAGAGTCTCATGCTCTACCGACTGAGCTAGCCGGGCTCCCACTTAAATATGGTATGCAGACTCATCATTTTTTATTAAGGAAAACTGTTTCTGGATATTCCTCTGCTCTTGTTTTGCAAGGAACTTCACTTTTATACATCCTTCAGAGGAAAGAATGTCAAGTAAAATAAGACGAAATGAAAATGGAAGGTGTGAAATTTTCATTTTGAGATTGCATAAGAAATCAAATTCCTCTCACGTGCTATAGAATACCTAAACACTTTTGATTAAACCACTTTAGTTGTTATAATGACACCAAATTTGAAAGCCATCTGTGACTTTTCTGTTCTTACTCTGCAACAACCATGGCAATTACAAGTTAAAAAGTAAAATGTATGCAAATTTTAGAATGGAGAATGCGGGCATCGATCCCGCTACCTCTCGCATGCTAAGCGAGCGCTCTACCATTTGAGCTAATTCCCCTGTGTGCTCACTCAGCATCACATTTCAAAAGTAACGTTACTGCTGTCCACACTTTATTTTAAGTCTAATTGCCCATAACATGAGTGTTCAGTTCACTCCTAACTGATGCCTTAACTACACCTAGGGGATGTTTTACACTTCAGGTTGGCATGTTTAGTACTTGAATAGGAGTGATATCACTGTATGTTAACCTAGACTCAGGCCCTACCTAATCTTGGAGATACATTTCTCATGAATGAGTAACCAAGGGAGATACAATTTTTAGGAGTTAGTGCATGTCTAATGCAAGATTAATCACCATATTATGAGAGCCAATGCAATCATCCAGCAAAAAATACTCGTTTTCGCCCAACGTGGGGCTCGAACCCACGACAATGATATTAAGAGTCTCATGCTCTACCGACTGAGCTAGCCGGGCTCCCACTTAAATATGGTATGCAGACTCATCATTTTTTATTAAGGAAAACCGTTTCTGGATATTCCTCTGCTCTTGTTTTGCAAGGAACTTCACTTTTATACATCCTTCAGAGGAAAGAATGTCAAGTAAAATAAGACGAAATGAAAATGGAAGGTGTGAAATTTTCATTTTGAGATTGCATAAGAAATCAAATTCCTCTCACGTGCTAAAGAATACCTAAACACTTTTGATTAAACCACTTTAGTTGTTATAATGACACCAAATTTTAAAGCCATCTGTGACTTTTCTGTTCTTACTCTTCAACAACCATGGCAATTACAAGTTAAAAAGTAAAATGTATGCAAATTTTAGAATGGAGAATGCGGGCATCGAACCCGCTACCTCTCGCATGCTAAGCGAGCGCTCTACCATTTGAGCTAAATCCCCTGTGTGCTCACTCAGCATCACATTTCAAATGTAACGTTACTGCTGTCCACACTTTATTTTAAGTCTAATTGCCCATAACATGAGTGTTCAGTTCACTCCTAACTGATGCCTTAACTACACCTAGGGGATGTTTTACACTTCAGGTTGGCATGTTTAGTACTTGAATAGGAGTGATATCACTGCATGTTAACCTAGACTCAGGCCCTACCTAATCTTGGAGATACCTTTCTCATGAATGAGTAACCAAGGGAGATACAATTTTTAGGAGTTAGTGCATGTCTAATGCAAGATTAATCACCATATTATGAGAGCCAATGCTATCATCCAGCAAAAAATACTCGTTTTCGCCCAACGTGGGGCTCGAACCCACGACCCTGAGATTAAGAGTCTCATGCTCTACCGACTGAGCTAGCCGGGCTCCCACTTAAATATGGTATGCAGACTCATCATTTTTTATTAAGGAAAACCGTTTCTGGATATTCCTCTGCTCTTGTTTTGCAAGGAACTTCACTTTTATACATCCTTCAGAGGAAAGAATGTCAAGTAAAATAAGACGAAATGAAAATGGAAGGTGTGAAATTTTCATTTTGAGATTGCATAAGAAATCAAATTCCTCTCACGTGCTATAGAATACCTAAACACTTTCGATTAAACCACTTTAGTTGTTATAATGACACCAAATTTGAAAGCCATCTGTGACTTTTCTGTTCTTACTCTGCAACAACCATGGCAATTACAAGTTAAAAAGTAAAATGTATGCATATTTTGGAATGGAGAATGCGGGCATCGATCCCGCTACCTCTCACATGCTAAGCGAGCGCTCTACCATTTGAGCTAATTCCCCTGTGTGCTCACTCAGCATCACATTTCAAAAGTAACGTTACTGCTGTCCACACTTTATTTTAAGTCTAATTGCCCATAACATGAGTGTTCAGTTCACTCCTAACTGATGCATTAACTACACCTAGGGGATGTTTTACATTTCAGGTTGGCATGTTTAGTACTTGAATAGGAGTGATATCACTGCATGTTAACCTAGACTCAGGCCCTACCTAATCTTGGAGATACATTTCTCATGAATGAGTAACCAAGGGAGATACAATTTTTAGGAGTTAGTGCATGTCTAATGCAAGATTAATCACCATATTATGAGAGCCAATGCTATCATCCAGCAAAAAATACTCGTTTTCGCCCAACGTGGGGCTCGAACCCACAACCCTGAGATTAAGAGTCTCATGCTCTACCGACTGAGCTAGCCGGGCTCCCACTTAAATATGGTATGCAGACTCATCATTTTTTATTAAGGAAAACTGTTTCTGGATATTCCTCTGCTCTTGTTTTGCAAGGAACTTCACTTTTATACATCCTTCAGAGGAAAGAATGTCAAGTAAAATAAGACGAAATGAAAATGGAAGGTGTGAAATTTTCATTTTGAGATTGCATAAGAAATCAAATTCCTCTCACGTGCTATAGAATACCTAAACACTTTTGATTAAACCACTTTAGTTGTTATAATGACACCAAATTTGAAAGCCATCTGTGACTTTTCTGTTCTTACTCTGCAACAACCATGGCAATTACAAGTTAAAAAGTAAAATGTATGCAAATTTTAAAATGGAGAATGCGGGCATCGATCCCGCTACCTCTCGCATGCTAAGCGAGCGCTCTACCATTTGAGCTAATTCCCCTGTGTGCTCACTCAGCATCACATTTCAAAAGTAACGTTACTGCTGTCCACACTTTATTTTAAGTCTAATTGCCCATAACATGAGTGTTCAGTTCACTCCTAACTGATGCCTTAACTACACCTAGGGGATGTTTTACACTTCAGGTTGGCATGTTTAGTACTTGAATAGGAGTGATATCACTGTATGTTAACCTAGACTCAGGCCCTACCTAATCTTGGAGATACATTTCTCATGAATGAGTAACCAAGGGAGATACAATTTTTAGGAGTTAGTGCATGTCTAATGCAAGATTAATCACCATATTATGAGAGCCAATGCAATCATCCAGCAAAAAATACTCGTTTTCGCCCAACGTGGGGCTCGAACCCACGACCCTGATATTAAGAGTCTCATGCTCTACCGACTGAGCTAGCCGGGCTCCCACTTAAATATGGTATGCAGACTCATCATTTTTTATTAAGGAAAACCGTTTCTGGATATTCCTCTGCTCTTGTTTTGCAAGGAACTTCACTTTTATACATCCTTCAGAGGAAAGAATGTCAAGTAAAATAAGACGAAATGAAAATGGAAGGTGTGAAATTTTCATTTTGAGATTGCATAAGAAATCAAATTCCTCTCACGTGCTATAGAATACCTAAACACTTTTGATTAAACCACTTTAGTTGTTATAATGACACCAAATTTGAAAGCCATCTGTGACTTTTCTGTTCTTACTCTGCAACAACCATGGCAATTACAAGTTAAAAAGTAAAATGTATGCAAATTTTGGAATGGAGAATGCGGGCATCGATCCCGCTACCTCTCACATGCTAAGCGAGCGCTCTACCATTTGAGCTAATTCCCCTGTGTGCTCACTCAGCATCACATTTCAAAAGTAACGTTACTGCTGTCCACACTTTATTTTAAGTCTAATTGCCCATAACATGAGTGTTCAGTTCACTCCTAACTGATGCATTAACTACACCTAGGGGATGTTTTACATTTCAGGTTGGCATGTTTAGTACTTGAATAGGAGTGATATCACTGCATGTTAACCTAGACTCAGGCCCTACCTAATCTTGGAGATACATTTCTCATGAATGAGTAACCAAGGGAGATACAATTTTTAGGAGTTAGTGCATGTCTAATGCAAGATTAATCACCATATTATGAGAGCCAATGCTATCATCCAGCAAAAAATACTCGTTTTCGCCCAACGTGGGGCTCGAACCCACAACGCTGAGATTAAGAGTCTCATGCTCTACCGACTGAGCTAGCCGGGCTCCCACTTAAATATGGTATGCAGACTCATCATTTTTTATTAAGGAAAACTGTTTCTGGATATTCCTCTGCTCTTGTTTTGCAAGGAACTTCACTTTTATACATCCTTCAGAGGAAAGAATGTCAAGTAAAATAAGACGAAATGAAAATGGAAGGTGTGAAATTTTCATTTTGAGATTGCATAAGAAATCAAATTCCTCTCACGTGCTATAGAATACCTAAACACTTTTGATTAAACCACTTTAGTTGTTATAATGACACCAAATTTGAAAGCCATCTGTGACTTTTCTGTTCTTACTCTGCAACAACCATGGCAATTACAAGTTAAAAAGTAAAATGTATGCAAATTTTAAAATGGAGAATGCGGGCATCGATCCCGCTACCTCTCGCATGCTAAGCGAGCGCTCTACCATTTGAGCTAATTCCCCTATGTGCTCACTCAGCATCACATTTCAAAAGTAACGTTACTGCTGTCCACACTTTATTTTAAGTCTAATTGCCCATAACATGAGTGTTCAGTTCACTCCTAACTGATGCCTTAACTACACCTAGGGGATGTTTTACACTTCAGGTTGGCATGTTTAGTACTTGAATAGGAGTGATATCACTGTATGTTAACCTAGACTCAGGCCCTACCTAATCTTGGAGATACATTTCTCATGAATGAGTAACCAAGGGAGATACAATTTTTAGGAGTTAGTGCATGTCTAATGCAAGATTAATCACCATATTATGAGAGCCAATGCAATCATCCAGCAAAAAATACTCGTTTTCGCCCAACGTGGGGCTCAAACCCACGTCCCTGATATTAAGAGTCTCATGCTCTACCGACTGAGCTAGCCGGGCTCCCACTTAAATATGGTATGCAGACTCATCATTTTTTATTAAGGAAAACCGTTTCTGGATATTCCTCTGCTCTTGTTTTGCAAGGAACTTCACTTTTATACATCCTTCAGAGGAAAGAATGTCAAGTAAAATAAGACGAAATGAAAATGGAAGGTGTGAAATTTTCATTTTGAGATTGCATAAGAAATCAAATTCCTCTCACGTGCTATAGAATACCTAAACACTTTTGATTAAACCACTTTAGTTGTTATAATGACACCAAATTTGAAAGCCATCTGTGACTTTTCTGTTCTTACTCTTCAACAACCATGGCAATTACAAGTTAAAAAGTAAAATGTATGCAAATTTTAGAATGGAGAATGCGGGCATCGATCCCGCTACCTCTCGCATGCTAAGCGAGCGCTCTACCATTTGAGCTAATTCCCCTGTGTGCTCACTCAGCATCACATTTCAAAAGTAACGTTACTGCTGTCCACACTTTATTTTAAGTCTAATTGCCCATAACATGAGTGTTCAGTTCACTCCTAACTGATGCCTTAACTACACCTAGGGGATGTTTTACACTTCAGGTTGGCATGTTTAGTACTTGAATAGGAGTGATATCACTGCATGTTAACCTAGACTCAGGCCCTACCTAATCTTGGAGATACCTTTCTCATGAATGAGTAACCAAGGGAGATACAATTTTTAGGAGTTAGTGCATGTCTAATGCAAGATTAATCACCATATTATGAGAGCCAATGCTATCATCCAGCAAAAAATACTTGTTTTCGCCCAACGTGGGGCTCGAACCCACGACCCTGAGATTAAGAGTCTCATGCTCTACCGACTGAGCTAGCCGGGCTCCCACTTAAATATGGTATGCAGACTCATCATTTTTTATTAAGGAAAACCGTTTCTGGATATTCCTCTGCTCTTGTTTTGCAAGGAACTTCACTTTTATACATCCTTCAGAGGAAAGAATGTCAAGTAAAATAAGACGAAATGAAAATGGAAGGTGTGAAATTTTCATTTTGAGATTGCATAAGAAATCAAATTCCTCTCACGTGCTATAGAATACCTAAACACTTTTGATTAAACCACTTTAGTTGTTATAATGACACCAAATTTGAAAGCCATCTGTGACTTTTCTGTTCTTACTCTGCAACAACCATGGCAATTACAAGTTAAAAAGTAAAATGTATGCAAATTTTGGAATGGAGAATCCGGGCATCGATCCCGCTACCTCTCACATGCTAAGCGAGCGCTCTACCATTTGAGCTAATTCCCCTGTGTGCTCACTCAGCATCACATTTCAAAAGTAACGTTACTGCTGTCCACACTTTATTTTAAGTCTAATTGCCCATAACATGAGTGTTCAGTTCACTCCTAACTGATGCATTAACTACACCTAGGGGATGTTTTACATTTCAGGTTGGCATGTTTAGTACTTGAATAGGAGTGATATCACTGCATGTTAACCTAGACTCAGGCCCTACCTAATCTTGGAGATATATTTCTCATGAATGAGTAACCAAGGGAGATACAATTTTTAGGAGTTAGTGCATGTCTAATGCAAGATTAATCACCATATTATGAGAGCCAATGCTATCATCCAGCAAAAAATACTCGTTTTCGCCCAACGTGGGGCTCGAACCCACGACCCTGAGATTAAGAGTCTCATGCTCTACCGACTGAGCTAGCCGGGCTCCCACTTAAATATGGTATGCAGACTCATCATTTTTTATTAAGGAAAACTGTTTCTGGATATTCCTCTGCTCTTGTTTTGCAAGGAACTTCACTTTTATACATCCTTCAGAGGAAAGAATGTCAAGTAAAATAAGACGAAATGAAAATGGAAGGTGTGAAATTTTCATTTTGAGATTGCATAAGAAATCAAATTCCTCTCACGTGCTATAGAATACCTAAACACTTTTGATTAAACCACTTTAGTTGTTATAATGACACCAAATTTGAAAGCCATCTGTGACTTTTCTGTTCTTACTCTGCAACAACCATGGCAATTACAAGTTAAAAAGTAAAATGTATGCAAATTTTAAAATGGAGAATGCGGGCATCGATCCCGCTACCTCTCGCATGCTAAGCGAGCGCTCTACCATTTGAGCTAATTCCCCTATGTGCTCACTCAGCATCACATTTCAAAAGTAACGTTACTGCTGTCCACACTTTATTTTAAGTCTAATTGCCCATAACATGAGTGTTCAGTTCACTCCTAACTGATGCCTTAACTACACCTAGGGGATGTTTTACACTTCAGGTTGGCATGTTTAGTACTTGAATAGGAGTGATATCACTGTATGTTAACCTAGACTCAGGCCCTACCTAATCTTGGAGATACATTTCTCATGAATGAGTAACCAAGGGAGATACAATTTTTAGGAGTTAGTGCATGTCTAATGCAAGATTAATCACCATATTATGAGAGCCAATGCAATCATCCAGCAAAAAATACTCGTTTTCGCCCAACGTGGGGCTCAAACCCACGTCCCTGATATTAAGAGTCTCATGCTCTACCGACTGAGCTAGCCGGGCTCCCACTTAAATATGGTATGCAGACTCATCATTTTTTATTAAGGAAAACCGTTTCTGGATATTCCTCTGCTCTTGTTTTGCAAGGAACTTCACTTTTATACATCCTTCAGAGGAAAGAATGTCAAGTAAAATAAGACGAAATGAAAATGGAAGGTGTGAAATTTTCATTTTGAGATTGCATAAGAAATCAAATTCCTCTCACGTGCTATAGAATACCTAAACACTTTTGATTAAACCACTTTAGTTGTTATAATGACACCAAATTTGAAAGCCATCTGTGACTTTTCTGTTCTTACTCTTCAACAACCATGGCAATTACAAGTTAAAAAGTAAAATGTATGCAAATTTTAGAATGGAGAATGCGGGCATCGATCCCGCTACCTCTCGCATGCTAAGCGAGCGCTCTACCATTTGAGCTAATTCCCCTGTGTGCTCACTCAGCATCACATTTCAAAAGTAACGTTACTGCTGTCCACACTTTATTTTAAGTCTAATTGCCCATAACATGAGTGTTCAGTTCACTCCTAACTGATGCCTTAACTACACCTAGGGGATGTTTTACACTTCAGGTTGGCATGTTTAGTACTTGAATAGGAGTGATATCACTGCATGTTAACCTAGACTCAGGCCCTACCTAATCTTGGAGATACCTTTCTCATGAATGAGTAACCAAGGGAGATACAATTTTTAGGAGTTAGTGCATGTCTAATGCAAGATTAATCACCATATTATGAGAGCCAATGCTATCATCCAGCAAAAAATACTTGTTTTCGCCCAACGTGGGGCTCGAACCCACGACCCTGAGATTAAGAGTCTCATGCTCTACCGACTGAGCTAGCCGGGCTCCCACTTAAATATGGTATGCAGACTCATCATTTTTTATTAAGGAAAACCGTTTCTGGATATTCCTCTGCTCTTGTTTTGCAAGGAACTTCACTTTTATACATCCTTCAGAGGAAAGAATGTCAAGTAAAATAAGACGAAATGAAAATGGAAGGTGTGAAATTTTCATTTTGAGATTGCATAAGAAATCAAATTCCTCTCACGTGCTATAGAATACCTAAACACTTTTGATTAAACCACTTTAGTTGTTATAATGACACCAAATTTGAAAGCCATCTGTGACTTTTCTGTTCTTACTCTGCAACAACCATGGCAATTACAAGTTAAAAAGTAAAATGTATGCAAATTTTGGAATGGAGAATCCGGGCATCGATCCCGCTACCTCTCACATGCTAAGCGAGCGCTCTACCATTTGAGCTAATTCCCCTGTGTGCTCACTCAGCATCACATTTCAAAAGTAACGTTACTGCTGTCCACACTTTATTTTAAGTCTAATTGCCCATAACATGAGTGTTCAGTTCACTCCTAACTGATGCATTAACTACACCTAGGGGATGTTTTACATTTCAGGTTGGCATGTTTAGTACTTGAATAGGAGTGATATCACTGCATGTTAACCTAGACTCAGGCCCTACCTAATCTTGGAGATATATTTCTCATGAATGAGTAACCAAGGGAGATACAATTTTTAGGAGTTAGTGCATGTCTAATGCAAGATTAATCACCATATTATGAGAGCCAATGCTATCATCCAGCAAAAAATACTCGTTTTCGCCCAACGTGGGGCTCGAACCCACGACCCTGAGATTAAGAGTCTCATGCTCTACCGACTGAGCTAGCCGGGCTCCCACTTAAATATGGTATGCAGACTCATCATTTTTTATTAAGGAAAACTGTTTCTGGATATTCCTCTGCTCTTGTTTTGCAAGGAACTTCACTTTTATACATCCTTCAGAGGAAAGAATGTCAAGTAAAATAAGACGAAATGAAAATGGAAGGTGTGAAATTTTCATTTTGAGATTGCATAAGAAATCAAATTCCTCTCACGTGCTATAGAATACCTAAACACTTTTGATTAAACCACTTTAGTTGTTATAATGACACCAAATTTGAAAGCCATCTGTGACTTTTCTGTTCTTACTCTGCAACAACCATGGCAATTACAAGTTAAAAAGTAAAATGTATGCAAATTTTAGAATGAAGAATGCGGGCATCGATCCCACTACCTCTCGCATGCTAAGCGAGCGCTCTACCATTTGAGCTAATTCCCCTGTGTGCTCACTCAGCATCACATTTCAAAAGTAACGTTACTGCTGTCCACACTTTATTTTAAGTCTAATTGCCCATAACATGAGTGTTCAGTTCACTCCTAACTGATGCATTAACTACACCTAGGGGATGTTTTACATTTCAGGTTGGCATGTTTAGTACTTGAATAGGAGTGATATCACTGCATGTTAACCTAGACTCAGGCCCTACCTAATCTTGGAGATACCTTTCTCATGAATGAGTAACCAAGGGAGATACAATTTTTAGGAGTTAGTGCATGTCTAATGCAAGATTAATCACCATATTATGAGAGCCAATGCTATCATCCAGCAAAAAATACTCGTTTTCGCCCAACGTGGGGCTCGAACCCACGACCCTGAGATTAAGAGTCTCATGCCCTACCGACTGAGCTAGCCGGGCTCCCACTTAAATATGGTATGCAGACTCATCATTTTTTATTAAGGAAAACCGTTTCTGGATATTCCTCTGCTCTTGTTTTGCAAGGAACTTCACTTTTATACATCCTTCAGAGGAAAGAATGTCAAGTAAAATAAGACGAAATGAAAATGGAAGGTGTGAAATTTTCATTTTGAGATTGCATAAGAAATCAAATTCCTCTCACGTGCTATAGAATACCTAAACACTTTTGATTAAACCACTTTAGTTGTTATAATGACACCAAATTTGAAAGCCATCTGTGACTTTTCTGTTCTTACTCTGCAACAACCATGGCAATTACAAGTTAAAAAGTAAAATGTATGCAAATTTTGGAATGGAGAATGCGGGCATCGATCCCGCTACCTCTCACATGCTAAGCGAGCGCTCTACCATTTGAGCTAATTCCCCTGTGTGCTCACTCAGCATCACATTTCAAAAGTAACGTTACTGCTGTCCACACTTTATTTTACGTCTAATTGCCCATAACATGAGTGTTCAGTTCACTCCTAACTGATGCCTTAACTACACCTAGGGGATGTTTTACACTTCAGGTTGGCATGTTTAGTACTTGAATAGGAGTGATATCACTGTATGTTAACCTAGACTCAGGCCCTACCTAATCTTGGAGATACCTTTCTCATGAATGAGTAACCAAGGGAGATACAATTTTTAGGAGTTAGTGCATGTCTAATGCAAGATTAATCACCATATTATGAGAGCCAATGCTATCATCCAGCAAAAAATACTGGTTTTCGCCCAACGTGGGGCTCGAACCCACGACCCTGAGATTAAGAGTCTCATGCTCTACCGACTGAGCTAGCCGGGCTCCCACTTAAATATGGTATGCAGACTCATCATTTTTTATTAAGGAAAACTGTTTCTGGATATTCCTCTGCTCTTGTTTTGCAAGGAACTTCACTTTTATACATCCTTCAGAGGAAAGAATGTCAAGTAAAATAAGACGAAATGAAAATGGAAGGTGTGAAATTTTCATTTTGAGATTGCATAAGAAATCAAATTCCTCTCACGTGCTATAGAATACCTAAACACTTTTGATTAAACCACTTTAGTTGTTATAATGACACCAAATTTGAAAGCCATCTGTGACTTTTCTGTTCTTACTCTGCAACAACCATGGCAATTACAAGTTAAAAAGTAAAATGTATGCAAATTTTAGAATGGAGAATGCGGGCATCGATCCCGCTACCTCTCGCATGCTAAGCGAGCGCTCTACCATTTGAGCTAATTCCCCTGTGTGCTCACTCAGCATCACATTTCAAAAGTAACGTTACTGCTGTCCACACTTTATTTTAAGTCTAATTGCCCATAACATGAGTGTTCAGTTCACTCCTAACTGATGCCTTAACTACACCTAGGGGATGTTTTACACTTCAGGTTGGCATGTTTAGTACTTGAATAGGAGTGATATCACTGTATGTTAACCTAGACTCAGGCCCTACCTAATCTTGGAGATACATTTCTCATGAATGAGTAACCAAGGGAGATACAATTTTTAGGAGTTAGTGCATGTCTAATGCAAGATTAATCACCATATTATGAGAGCCAATGCAATCATCCAGCAAAAAATACTCGTTTTCGCCCAACGTGGGGCTCAAACCCACGTCCCTGATATTAAGAGTCTCATGCTCTACCGACTGAGCTAGCCGGGCTCCCACTTAAATATGGTATGCAGACTCATCATTTTTTATTAAGGAAAACCGTTTCTGGATATTCCTCTGCTCTTGTTTTGCAAGGAACTTCACTTTTATACATCCTTCAGAGGAAAGAATGTCAAGTAAAATAAGACGAAATGAAAATGGAAGGTGTGAAATTTTCATTTTGAGATTGCATAAGAAATCAAATTCCTCTCACGTGCTATAGAATACCTAAACACTTTTGATTAAACCACTTTAGTTGTTATAATGACACCAAATTTGAAAGCCATCTGTGACTTTTCTGTTCTTACTCTTCAACAACCATGGCAATTACAAGTTAAAAAGTAAAATGTATGCAAATTTTAGAATGGAGAATGCGGGCATCGATCCCGCTACCTCTCGCATGCTAAGCGAGCGCTCTACCATTTGAGCTAATTCCCCTGTGTGCTCACTCAGCATCACATTTCAAAAGTAACGTTACTGCTGTCCACACTTTATTTTAAGTCTAATTGCCCATAACATGAGTGTTCAGTTCACTCCTAACTGATGCCTTAACTACACCTAGGGGATGTTTTACACTTCAGGTTGGCATGTTTAGTACTTGAATAGGAGTGATATCACTGCATGTTAACCTAGACTCAGGCCCTACCTAATCTTGGAGATACCTTTCTCATGAATGAGTAACCAAGGGAGATACAATTTTTAGGAGTTAGTGCATGTCTAATGCAAGATTAATCACCATATTATGAGAGCCAATGCTATCATCCAGCAAAAAATACTTGTTTTCGCCCAACGTGGGGCTCGAACCCACGACCCTGAGATTAAGAGTCTCATGCTCTACCGACTGAGCTAGCCGGGCTCCCACTTAAATATGGTATGCAGACTCATCATTTTTTATTAAGGAAAACCGTTTCTGGATATTCCTCTGCTCTTGTTTTGCAAGGAACTTCACTTTTATACATCCTTCAGAGGAAAGAATGTCAAGTAAAATAAGACGAAATGAAAATGGAAGGTGTGAAATTTTCATTTTGAGATTGCATAAGAAATCAAATTCCTCTCACGTGCTATAGAATACCTAAACACTTTTGATTAAACCACTTTAGTTGTTATAATGACACCAAATTTGAAAGCCATCTGTGACTTTTCTGTTCTTACTCTGCAACAACCATGGCAATTACAAGTTAAAAAGTAAAATGTATGCAAATTTTGGAATGGAGAATCCGGGCATCGATCCCGCTACCTCTCACATGCTAAGCGAGCGCTCTACCATTTGAGCTAATTCCCCTGTGTGCTCACTCAGCATCACATTTCAAAAGTAACGTTACTGCTGTCCACACTTTATTTTAAGTCTAATTGCCCATAACATGAGTGTTCAGTTCACTCCTAACTGATGCATTAACTACACCTAGGGGATGTTTTACATTTCAGGTTGGCATGTTTAGTACTTGAATAGGAGTGATATCACTGCATGTTAACCTAGACTCAGGCCCTACCTAATCTTGGAGATATATTTCTCATGAATGAGTAACCAAGGGAGATACAATTTTTAGGAGTTAGTGCATGTCTAATGCAAGATTAATCACCATATTATGAGAGCCAATGCTATCATCCAGCAAAAAATACTCGTTTTCGCCCAACGTGGGGCTCGAACCCACGACCCTGAGATTAAGAGTCTCATGCTCTACCGACTGAGCTAGCCGGGCTCCCACTTAAATATGGTATGCAGACTCATCATTTTTTATTAAGGAAAACTGTTTCTGGATATTCCTCTGCTCTTGTTTTGCAAGGAACTTCACTTTTATACATCCTTCAGAGGAAAGAATGTCAAGTAAAATAAGACGAAATGAAAATGGAAGGTGTGAAATTTTCATTTTGAGATTGCATAAGAAATCAAATTCCTCTCACGTGCTATAGAATACCTAAACACTTTTGATTAAACCACTTTAGTTGTTATAATGACACCAAATTTGAAAGCCATCTGTGACTTTTCTGTTCTTACTCTGCAACAACCATGGCAATTACAAGTTAAAAAGTAAAATGTATGCAAATTTTAGAATGAAGAATGCGGGCATCGATCCCACTACCTCTCGCATGCTAAGCGAGCGCTCTACCATTTGAGCTAATTCCCCTGTGTGCTCACTCAGCATCACATTTCAAAAGTAACGTTACTGCTGTCCACACTTTATTTTAAGTCTAATTGCCCATAACATGAGTGTTCAGTTCACTCCTAACTGATGCATTAACTACACCTAGGGGATGTTTTACATTTCAGGTTGGCATGTTTAGTACTTGAATAGGAGTGATATCACTGCATGTTAACCTAGACTCAGGCCCTACCTAATCTTGGAGATACCTTTCTCATGAATGAGTAACCAAGGGAGATACAATTTTTAGGAGTTAGTGCATGTCTAATGCAAGATTAATCACCATATTATGAGAGCCAATGCTATCATCCAGCAAAAAATACTCGTTTTCGCCCAACGTGGGGCTCGAACCCACGACCCTGAGATTAAGAGTCTCATGCCCTACCGACTGAGCTAGCCGGGCTCCCACTTAAATATGGTATGCAGACTCATCATTTTTTATTAAGGAAAACCGTTTCTGGATATTCCTCTGCTCTTGTTTTGCAAGGAACTTCACTTTTATACATCCTTCAGAGGAAAGAATGTCAAGTAAAATAAGACGAAATGAAAATGGAAGGTGTGAAATTTTCATTTTGAGATTGCATAAGAAATCAAATTCCTCTCACGTGCTATAGAATACCTAAACACTTTTGATTAAACCACTTTAGTTGTTATAATGACACCAAATTTGAAAGCCATCTGTGACTTTTCTGTTCTTACTCTGCAACAACCATGGCAATTACAAGTTAAAAAGTAAAATGTATGCAAATTTTGGAATGGAGAATGCGGGCATCGATCCCGCTACCTCTCACATGCTAAGCGAGCGCTCTACCATTTGAGCTAATTCCCCTGTGTGCTCACTCAGCATCACATTTCAAAAGTAACGTTACTGCTGTCCACACTTTATTTTACGTCTAATTGCCCATAACATGAGTGTTCAGTTCACTCCTAACTGATGCCTTAACTACACCTAGGGGATGTTTTACACTTCAGGTTGGCATGTTTAGTACTTGAATAGGAGTGATATCACTGTATGTTAACCTAGACTCAGGCCCTACCTAATCTTGGAGATACCTTTCTCATGAATGAGTAACCAAGGGAGATACAATTTTTAGGAGTTAGTGCATGTCTAATGCAAGATTAATCACCATATTATGAGAGCCAATGCTATCATCCAGCAAAAAATACTGGTTTTCGCCCAACGTGGGGCTCGAACCCACGACCCTGAGATTAAGAGTCTCATGCTCTACCGACTGAGCTAGCCGGGCTCCCACTTAAATATGGTATGCAGACTCATCATTTTTTATTAAGGAAAACTGTTTCTGGATATTCCTCTGCTCTTGTTTTGCAAGGAACTTCACTTTTATACATCCTTCAGAGGAAAGAATGTCAAGTAAAATAAGACGAAATGAAAATGGAAGGTGTGAAATTTTCATTTTGAGATTGCATAAGAAATCAAATTCCTCTCACGTGCTATAGAATACCTAAACACTTTTGATTAAACCACTTTAGTTGTTATAATGACACCAAATTTGAAAGCCATCTGTGACTTTTCTGTTCTTACTCTGCAACAACCATGGCAATTACAAGTTAAAAAGTAAAATGTATGCAAATTTTAGAATGGAGAATGCGGGCATCGATCCCGCTACCTCTCGCATGCTAAGCGAGCGCTCTACCATTTGAGCTAATTCCCCTGTGTGCTCACTCAGCATCACATTTCAAAAGTAACGTTACTGCTGTCCACACTTTATTTTAAGTCTAATTGCCCATAACATGAGTGTTCAGTTCACTCCTAACTGATGCCTTAACTACACCTAGGGGATGTTTTACACTTCAGGTTGGCATGTTTAGTACTTGAATAGGAGTGATATCACTGTATGTTAACCTAGACTCAGGCCCTACCTAATCTTGGAGATACATTTCTCATGAATGAGTAACCAAGGGAGATACAATTTTTAGGAGTTAGTGCATGTCTAATGCAAGATTAATCACCATATTATGAGAGCCAATGCAATCATCCAGCAAAAAATACTCGTTTTCGCCCAACGTGGGGCTCGAACCCACGACAATGATATTAAGAGTCTCATGCTCTACCGACTGAGCTAGCCGGGCTCCCACTTAAATATGGTATGCAGACTCATCATTTTTTATTAAGGAAAACCGTTTCTGGATATTCCTCTGCTCTTGTTTTGCAAGGAACTTCACTTTTATACATCCTTCAGAGGAAAGAATGTCAAGTAAAATAAGACGAAATGAAAATGGAAGGTGTGAAATTTTCATTTTGAGATTGCATAAGAAATCAAATTCCTCTCACGTGCTATAGAATACCTAAACACTTTTGATTAAACCACTTTAGTTGTTATAATGACACCAAATTTGAAAGCCATCTGTGACTTTTCTGTTATTACTCTGCAACAACCATGGCAATTACAAGTTAAAAAGTAAAATGTATGCACATTTTGGAATGGAGAATGCGGGCATCGATCCCGCTACCTCTCACATGCTAAGCGAGCGCTCTACCATTTGAGCTAATTCCCCTGTGTGATCACTCAGCATCACATTTCAAAAGTAACGTTACTGCTGTCCACACTTTATTTTAAGTCTAATTGCCCATAACATGAGTGTTCAGTTCACTCCTAACTGATGCATTAACTACACCTAGGGGATGTTTTACATTTCAGGTTGGCATGTTTAGTACTTGAATAGGAGTGATATCACTGCATGTTAACCTAGACTCAGGCCCTACCTAATCTTGGAGATATATTTCTCATGAATGAGTAACCAAGGGAGATACAATTTTTAGGAGTTAGTGCATGTCTAATGCAAGATTAATCACCATATTATGAGAGCCAATGCTATCATCCAGCAAAAAATACTCGTTTTCGCCCAACGTGGGGCTCGAACCCACGACCCTGAGATTAAGAGTCTCATGCTCTACCGACTGAGCTAGCCGGGCTCCCACTTAAATATGGTATGCAGACTCATCATTTTTTATTAAGGAAAACTGTTTCTGGATATTCCTCTGCTCTTGTTTTGCAAGGAACTTCACTTTTATACATCCTTCAGAGGAAAGAATGTCAAGTAAAATAAGACGAAATGAAAATGGAAGGTGTGAAATTTTCATTTTGAGATTGCATAAGAAATCAAATTCCTCTCACGTGCTATAGAATACCTAAACACTTTTGATTAAACCACTTTAGTTGTTATAATGACACCAAATTTGAAAGCCATCTGTGACTTTTCTGTTCTTACTCTGCAACAACCATGGCAATTACAAGTTAAAAAGTAAAATGTATGCAAATTTTAGAATGGAGAATGCGGGCATCGATCCCGCTACCTCTCGCATGCTAAGCGAGCGCTCTACCATTTGAGCTAATTCCCCTGTGTGCTCACTCAGCATCACATTTCAAAAGTAACGTTACTGCTGTCCACACTTTATTTTAAGTCTAATTGCCCATAACATGAGTGTTCAGTTCACTCCTAACTGATGCCTTAACTACACCTAGGGGATGTTTTACACTTCAGGTTGGCATGTTTAGTACTTGAATAGGAGTGATATCACTGTATGTTAACCTAGACTCAGGCCCTACCTAATCTTGGAGATACATTTCTCATGAATGAGTAACCAAGGGAGATACAATTTTTAGGAGTTAGTGCATGTCTAATGCAAGATTAATCACCATATTATGAGAGCCAATGCAATCATCCAGCAAAAAATACTCGTTTTCGCCCAACGTGGGGCTCGAACCCACGACAATGATATTAAGAGTCTCATGCTCTACCGACTGAGCTAGCCGGGCTCCCACTTAAATATGGTATGCAGACTCATCATTTTTTATTAAGGAAAACCGTTTCTGGATATTCCTCTGCTCTTGTTTTGCAAGGAACTTCACTTTTATACATCCTTCAGAGGAAAGAATGTCAAGTAAAATAAGACGAAATGAAAATGGAAGGTGTGAAATTTTCATTTTGAGATTGCATAAGAAATCAAATTCCTCTCACGTGCTATAGAATACCTAAACACTTTTGATTAAACCACTTTAGTTGTTATAATGACACCAAATTTGAAAGCCATCTGTGACTTTTCTGTTCTTACTCTGCAACAACCATGGCAATTACAAGTTAAAAAGTAAAATGTATGCAAATTTTGGAATGGAGAATGCGGGCATCGATCCCGCTACCTCTCACATGCTAAGCGAGCACTCTACCATTTGAGCTAATTCCCCTGTGTGCTCACTCAGCATCACATTTCAAAAGTAACGTTACTGCTGTCCACACTTTATTTTAAGTCTAATTGCCCATAACATGAGTGTTCAGTTCACTCCTAACTAATGCATTAACTACACCTAGGGGATGTTTTACATTTCAGGTTGGCATGTTTAGTACTTGAATAGGAGTGATATCACTGCATGTTAACCTAGACTCAGGCCCTACCTAATCTTGGAGATATATTGCTCATGAATGAGTAACCAAGGGAGATACAATTTTTAGGAGTTAGTGCATGTCTAATGCAAGATTAATCACCATATTATGAGAGCCAATGCTATCATCCAGCAAAAAATACTCGTTTTCGCCCAACGTGGGGCTCGAACCCACGACCCTGAGATTAAGAGTCTCATGCCCTACCGACTGAGCTAGCCGGGCTCCCACTTAAATATGGTATGCAGACTCATCATTTTTTATTAAGGAAAACCGTTTCTGGATATTCCTCTGCTCTTGTTTTGCAAGGAACTTCACTTTTATACATCCTTCAGAGGAAAGAATGTCAAGTAAAATAAGACGAAATGAAAATGGAAGGTGTGAAATTTTCATTTTGAGATTGCATAAGAAATCAAATTCCTCTCACGTGCTATAGAATACCTAAACACTTTTGATTAAACCACTTTAGTTGTTATAATGACACCAAATTTGAAAGCCATCTGTGACTTTTCTGTTCTTACTCTGCAACAACCATGGCAATTACAAGTTAAAAAGTAAAATGTATGCAAATTTTGGAATGGAGAATGCGGGCATCGATCCCGCTACCTCTCACATGCTAAGCGAGCGCTCTACCATTTGAGCTAATTCCCCTGTGTGCTCACTCAGCATCACATTTCAAAAGTAACGTTACTGCTGTCCACACTTTATTTTACGTCTAATTGCCCATAACATGAGTGTTCAGTTCACTCCTAACTGATGCCTTAACTACACCTAGGGGATGTTTTACACTTCAGGTTGGCATGTTTAGTACTTGAATAGGAGTGATATCACTGTATGTTAACCTAGACTCAGGCCCTACCTAATCTTGGAGATACCTTTCTCATGAATGAGTAACCAAGGGAGATACAATTTTTAGGAGTTAGTGCATGTCTAATGCAAGATTAATCACCATATTATGAGAGCCAATGCTATCATCCAGCAAAAAATACTGGTTTTCGCCCAACGTGGGGCTCGAACCCACGACCCTGAGATTAAGAGTCTCATGCTCTACCGACTGAGCTAGCCGGGCTCCCACTTAAATATGGTATGCAGACTCATCATTTTTTATTAAGGAAAACCGTTTCTGGATATTCCTCTGCTCTTGTTTTGCAAGGAACTTCACTTTTATACATCCTTCAGAGGAAAGAATGTCAAGTAAAATAAGACGAAATGAAAATGGAAGGTGTGAAATTTTCATTTTGAGATTGCATAAGAAATCAAATTCCTCTCACGTGCTATAGAATACCTAAACACTTTTGATTAAACCACTTTAGTTGTTATAATGACACCAAATTTGAAAGCCATCTGTGACTTTTCTGTTCTTACTCTTCAACAACCATGGCAATTACAAGTTAAAAAGTAAAATGTATGCAAATTTTAGAATGGAGAATGCGGGCATCGATCCCGCTACCTCTCGCATGCTAAGCGAGCGCTCTACCATTTGAGCTAATTCCCCTGTGTGCTCACTCAGCATCACATTTCAAATGTAACGTTACTGCTGTCCACACTTTATTTTAAGTCTAATTGCCCATAACATGAGTGTTCAGTTCACTCCTAACTGATGCCTTAACTACACCTAGGGGATGTTTTACACTTCAGGTTGGCATGTTTAGTACTTGAATAGGAGTGATATCACTGTATGTTAACCTAGACTCAGGCCCTACCTAATCTTGGAGATACATTTCTCATGAATGAGTAACCAAGGGAGATACAATTTTTAGGAGTTAGTGCATGTCTAATGCAAGATTAATCACCATATTATGAGAGCCAATGCAATCATCCAGCAAAAAATACTCGTTTTCGCCCAACGTGGGGCTCGAACCCACGACAATGATATTAAGAGTCTCATGCTCTACCGACTGAGCTAGCCGGGCTCCCACTTAAATATGGTATGCAGACTCATCATTTTTTATTAAGGAAAACCGTTTCTGGATATTCCTCTGCTCTTGTTTTGCAAGGAACTTCACTTTTATACATCCTTCAGAGGAAAGAATGTCAAGTAAAATAAGACGAAATGAAAATGGAAGGTGTGAAATTTTCATTTTGAGATTGCATAAGAAATCAAATTCCTCTCACGTGCTATAGAATACCTAAACACTTTTGATTAAACCACTTTAGTTGTTATAATGACACCAAATTTGAAAGCCATCTGTGACTTTTCTGTTCTTACTCTGCAACAACCATGGCAATTACAAGTTAAAAAGTAAAATGTATGCAAATTTTGGAATGGAGAATGCGGGCATCGATCCCGCTACCTCTCACATGCTAAGCGAGCACTCTACCATTTGAGCTAATTCCCCTGTGTGCTCACTCAGCATCACATTTCAAAAGTAACGTTACTGCTGTCCACACTTTATTTTAAGTCTAATTGCCCATAACATGAGTGTTCAGTTCACTCCTAACTGATGCATTAACTACACCTAGGGGATGTTTTACATTTCAGGTTGGCATGTTTAGTACTTGAATAGGAGTGATATCACTGCATGTTAACCTAGACTCAGGCCCTACCTAATCTTGGAGATATATTTCTCATGAATGAGTAACCAAGGGAGATACAATTTTTAGGAGTTAGTGCATGTCTAATGCAAGATTAATCACCATATTATGAGAGCCAATGCTATCATCCAGCAAAAAATACTCGTTTTCGCCCAACGTGGGGCTCGAACCCACGACCCTGAGATTAAGAGTCTCATGCTCTACCGACTGAGCTAGCCGGGCTCCCACTTAAATATGGTATGCAGACTCATCATTTTTTATTAAGGAAAACTGTTTCTGGATATTCCTCTGCTCTTGTTTTGCAAGGAACTTCACTTTTATACATCCTTCAGAGGAAAGAATGTCAAGTAAAATAAGACGAAATGAAAATGGAAGGTGTGAAATTTTCATTTTGAGATTGCATAAGAAATCAAATTCCTCTCACGTGCTATAGAATACCTAAACACTTTTGATTAAACCACTTTAGTTGTTATAATGACACCAAATTTGAAAGCCATCTGTGACTTTTCTGTTCTTACTCTGCAACAACCATGGCAATTACAAGTTAAAAAGTAAAATGTATGCAAATTTTAGAATGGAGAATGCGGGCATCGATCCCACTACCTCTCGCATGCTAAGCGAGCGCTCTACCATTTGAGCTAATTCCCCTGTGTGCTCACTCAGCATCACATTTCAAATGTAACGTTACTGCTGTCCACACTTTATTTTAAGTCTAATTGCCCATAACATGAGTGTTCAGTTCACTCCTAACTGATGCCTTAACTACACCTAGGGGATGTTTTACACTTCAGGTTGGCATGTTTAGTACTTGAATAGGAGTGATATCACTGCATGTTAACCTAGACTCAGGCCCTACCTAATCTTGGAGATACCTTTCTCATGAATGAGTAACCAAGGGAGATACAATTTTTAGGAGTTAGTGCATGTCTAATGCAAGATTAATCACCATATTATGAGAGCCAATGCTATCATCCAGCAAAAAATACTCGTTTTCGCCCAACGTGGGGCTCGAACCCACGACCCTGAGATTAAGAGTCTCATGCCCTACCGACTGAGCTAGCCGGGCTCCCACTTAAATATGGTATGCAGACTCATCATTTTTTATTAAGGAAAACCGTTTCTGGATATTCCTCTGCTCTTGTTTTGCAAGGAACTTCACTTTTATACATCCTTCAGAGGAAAGAATGTCAAGTAAAATAAGACGAAATGAAAATGGAAGGTGTGAAATTTTCATTTTGAGATTGCATAAGAAATCAAATTCCTCTCACGTGCTATAGAATACCTAAACACTTTTGATTAAACCACTTTAGTTGTTATAATGACACCAAATTTGAAAGCCATCTGTGACTTTTCTGTTCTTACTCTGCAACAACCATGGCAATTACAAGTTAAAAAGTAAAATGTATGCAAATTTTGGAATGGAGAATGCGGGCATCGATCCCGCTACCTTTCACATGCTAAGCGAGCGCTCTACCATTTGAGCTAATTCCCCTGTGTGCTCACTCAGCATCACATTTCAAAAGTAACGTTACTGCTGTCCACACTTTATTTTACGTCTAATTGCCCATAACATGAGTGTTCAGTTCACTCCTAACTGATGCCTTAACTACACCTAGGGGATGTTTTACACTTCAGGTTGGCATGTTTAGTACTTGAATAGGAGTGATATCACTGTATGTTAACCTAGACTCAGGCCCTACCTAATCTTGGAGATACCTTTCTCATGAATGAGTAACCAAGGGAGATACAATTTTTAGGAGTTAGTGCATGTCTAATGCAAGATTAATCACCATATTATGAGAGCCAATGCTATCATCCAGCAAAAAATACTGGTTTTCGCCCAACGTGGGGCTCGAACCCACGACCCTGAGATTAAGAGTCTCATGCTCTACCGACTGAGTTAGCCGGGCTCCCACTTAAATATGGTATGCAGACTCATCATTTTTTATTAAGGAAAACTGTTTCTGGATATTCCTCTGCTCTTGTTTTGCAAGGAACTTCACTTTTATACATCCTTCAGAGGAAAGAATGTCAAGTAAAATAAGACGAAATGAAAATGGAAGGTGTGAAATTTTCATTTTGAGATTGCATAAGAAATCAAATTCCTCTCACGTGCTATAGAATACCTAAACACTTTTGATTAAACCACTTTAGTTGTTATAATGACACCAAATTTGAAAGCCATCTGTGACTTTTCTGTTCTTACTCTGCAACTACCATGGCAATTACAAGTTAAAAAGTAAAATGTATGCAAATTTTAGAATGGAGAATGCGGGCATCGATCCCGCTACCTCTCGCATGCTAAGCGAGCGCTCTACCATTTGAGCTAATTCCCCTGTGTGCTCACTCAGCATCACATTTCAAAAGTAACGTTACTGCTGTCCACACTTTATTTTAAGTCTAATTGCCCATAACATGAGTGTTCAGTTCACTCCTAACTGATGCCTTAACTACACCTAGGGGATGTTTTACACTTCAGGTTGGCATGTTTAGTACTTGAATAGGAGTGATATCACTGTATGTTAACCTAGACTCAGGCCCTACCTAATCTTGGAGATACATTTCTCATGAATGAGTAACCAAGGGAGATACAATTTTTAGGAGTTAGTGCATGTCTAATGCAAGATTAATCACCATATTATGAGAGCCAATGCAATCATCCAGCAAAAAATACTCGTTTTCGCCCAACGTGGGGCTCGAACCCACGACAATGATATTAAGAGTCTCATGCTCTACCGACTGAGCTAGCCGGGCTCCCACTTAAATATGGTATGCAGACTCATCATTTTTTATTAAGGAAAACCGTTTCTGGATATTCCTCTGCTCTTGTTTTGCAAGGAACTTCACTTTTATACATCCTTCAGAGGAAAGAATGTCAAGTAAAATAAGACGAAATGAAAATGGAAGGTGTGAAATTTTCATTTTGAGATTGCATAAGAAATCAAATTCCTCTCACGTGCTATAGAATACCTAAACACTTTTGATTAAACCACTTTAGTTGTTATAATGACACCAAATTTGAAAGCCATCTGTGACTTTTCTGTTCTTACTCTTCAACAACCATGGCAATTACAAGTTAAAAAGTAAAACGTATGCAAATTTTAGAATGGAGAATGCGGGCATCGATCACGCTACCTCTCGCATGCTAAGCGAGCGCTCTACCATTTGAGCTAATTCCCCTGTGTGCTCACTCAGCATCACATTTCAAATGTAACGTTACTGCTGTCCACACTTTATTTTAAGTCTAATTGCCCATAACATGAGTGTTCAGTTCACTCCTAACTGATGCCTTAACTACACCTAGGGGATGTTTTACACTTCAGGTTGGCATGTTTAGTACTTGAATAGGAGTGATATCACTGCATGTTAACCTAGACTCAGGCCCTACCTAATCTTGGAGATACCTTTCTCATGAATGAGTAACCAAGGGAGATACAATTTTTAGGAGTTAGTGCATGTCTAATGCAAGATTAATCACCATATTATGAGAGCCAATGCTATCATCCAGCAAAAAATACTCGTTTTCGCCCAACGTGGGGCTCGAACCCACGACCCTGAGATTAAGAGTCTCATGCTCTACCGACTGAGCTAGCCGGGCTCCCACTTAAATACGGTATGCAGACTCATCATTTTTTATTAAGGAAAACCGTTTCTGGATATTCCTCTGCTCTTGTTTTGCAAGGAACTTCACTTTTATACATCCTTCAGAGGAAAGAATGTCAAGTAAAATAAGACGAAATGAAAATGGAAGGTGTGAAATTTTCATTTTGAGATTGCATAAGAAATCAAATTCCTCTCACGTGCTATAGAATACCTAAACACTTTTGATTAAACCACTTTAGTTGTTATAATGACACCAAATTTGAAAGCCATCTGTGACTTTTCTGTTCTTACTCTGCAACAACCATGGCAATTACAAGTTAAAAAGTAAAATGTATGCAAATTTTGGAATGGAGAATGCGGGCATCGATCCCGCTACCTCTCACATGCTAAGCGAGCGCTCTACCATTTGAGCTAATTCCCCTGTGTGCTCACTCAGCATCACATTTCAAAAGTAACGTTACTGCTGTCCACACTTTATTTTAAGTCTAATTGCCCATAACATGAGTGTTCAGTTCACTCCTAACTGATGCATTAACTACACCTAGGGGATGTTTTACATTTCAGGTTGGCATGTTTAGTACTTGAATAGGAGTGATATCACTGCATGTTAACCTAGACTCAGGCCCTACCTAATCTTGGAGATACATTTCTCATGAATGAGTAACCAAGGGAGATACAATTTTTAGGAGTTAGTGCATGTCTAATGCAAGATTAATCACCATATTATGAGAGCCAATGCTATCATCCAGCAAAAAATACTGGTTTTCGCCCAACGTGGGGCTCGAACCCACGACCCTGAGATTAAGAGTCTCATGCTCTACCGACTGAGCTAGCCGGGCTCCCACTTAAATATGGTATGCAGACTCATCATTTTTTATTAAGGAAAACTGTTTCTGGATATTCCTCTGCTCTTGTTTTGCAAGGAACTTCACTTTTATACATCCTTCAGAGGAAAGAATGTCAAGTAAAATAAGACGAAATGAAAATGGAAGGTGTGAAATTTTCATTTTGAGATTGCATAAGAAATCAAATTCCTCTCACGTGCTATAGAATACCTAAACACTTTTGATTAAACCACTTTAGTTGTTATAATGACACCAAATTTGAAAGCCATCTGTGACTTTTCTGT
Source organism: Triturus cristatus (assembly GCF_964204655.1). Taxonomy (NCBI): domain Eukaryota; kingdom Metazoa; phylum Chordata; class Amphibia; order Caudata; family Salamandridae; genus Triturus; species Triturus cristatus. The sequence continues at coordinate 122,088,423 of NC_140585.1, read as the reverse complement.
TCTTACTCTGCAACAACCATGGCAATTACAAGTTAAAAAGTAAAATGTATGCAAATTTTAGAATGGAGAATGCGGGCATCGATCCCGCTACCTCTCGCATGCTAAGCGAGCGCTCTACCATTTGAGCTAATTCCCCTGTGTGCTCACTCAGCATCACATTTCAAAAGTAACGTTACTGCTGTCCACACTTTATTTTAAGTCTAATTGCCCATAACATGAGTGTTCAGTTCACTCCTAACTGATGCCTTAACTACACCTAGGGGATGTTTTACACTTCAGGTTGGCATGTTTAGTACTTGAATAGGAGTGATATCACTGTATGTTAACCTAGACTCAGGCCCTACCTAATCTTGGAGATACATTTCTCATGAATGAGTAACCAAGGGAGATACAATTTTTAGGAGTTAGTGCATGTCTAATGCAAGATTAATCACCATATTATGAGAGCCAATGCAATCATCCAGCAAAAAATACTCGTTTTCGCCCAACGTGGGGCTCGAACCCACGACAATGATATTAAGAGTCTCATGCTCTACCGACTGAGCTAGCCGGGCTCCCACTTAAATATGGTATGCAGACTCATCATTTTTTATTAAGGAAAACCGTTTCTGGATATTCCTCTGCTCTTGTTTTGCAAGGAACTTCACTTTTATACATCCTTCAGAGGAAAGAATGTCAAGTAAAATAAGACGAAATGAAAATGGAAGGTGTGAAATTTTCATTTTGAGATTGCATAAGAAATCAAATTCCTCTCACGTGCTATAGAATACCTAAACACTTTTGATTAAACCACTTTAGTTGTTATAATGACACCAAATTTGAAAGCCATCTGTGACTTTTCTGTTCTTACTCTGCAACAACCATGGCAATTACAAGTTAAAAAGTAAAATGTATGCAAATTTTGGAATGGAGAATGCGGGCATCGATCCCGCTACCTCTCACATGCTAAGCGAGCGCTCTACCATTTGAGCTAATTCCCCTGTGTGCTCACTCAGCATCACATTTCAAAAGTAACGTTACTGCTGTCCACACTTTATTTTAAGTCTAATTGCCCATAACATGAGTGTTCAGTTCACTCCTAACTGATGCATTAACTACACCTAGGGGATGTTTTACATTTCAGGTTGGCATGTTTAGTACTTGAATAGGAGTGATATCACTGCATGTTAACCTAGACTCAGGCCCTACCTAATCTTGGAGATATATTTCTCATGAATGAGTAACCAAGGGAGATACAATTTTTAGGAGTTAGTGCATGTCTAATGCAAGATTAATCACCATATTATGAGAGCCAATGCTATCATCCAGCAAAAAATACTCGTTTTCGCCCAACGTGGGGCTCGAACCCACGACCCTGAGATTAAGAGTCTCATGCTCTACCGACTGAGCTAGCCGGGCTCCCACTTAAATATGGTATGCAGACTCATCATTTTTTATTAAGGAAAACTGTTTCTGGATATTCCTCTGCTCTTGTTTTGCAAGGAACTTCACTTTTATACATCCTTCAGAGGAAAGAATGTCAAGTAAAATAAGACGAAATGAAAATGGAAGGTGTGAAATTTTCATTTTGAGATTGCATAAGAAATCAAATTCCTCTCACGTGCTATAGAATACCTAAACACTTTTGATTAAACCACTTTAGTTGTTATAATGACACCAAATTTGAAAGCCATCTGTGACTTTTCTGTTCTTACTCTGCAACAACCATGGCAATTACAAGTTAAAAAGTAAAATGTATGCAAATTTTAGAATGGAGAATGCGGGCATCGATCCCGCTACCTCTCGCATGCTAAGCGAGCGCTCTACCATTTGAGCTAATTCCCCTGTGTGCTCACTCAGCATCACATTTCAAAAGTAACGTTACTGCTGTCCACACTTTATTTTAAGTCTAATTGCCCATAACATGAGTGTTCAGTTCACTCCTAACTGATGCCTTAACTACACCTAGGGGATGTTTTACACTTCAGGTTGGCATGTTTAGTACTTGAATAGGAGTGATATCACTGTATGTTAACCTAGACTCAGGCCCTACCTAATCTTGGAGATACATTTCTCATGAATGAGTAACCAAGGGAGATACAATTTTTAGGAGTTAGTGCAAGTCTAATGCAAGATTAATCACCATATTATGAGAGCCAATGCAATCATCCAGCAAAAAATACTCGTTTTCGCCCAACGTGGGGCTCGAACCCACGACAATGATATTAAGAGTCTCATGCTCTACCGACTGAGCTAGCCGGGCTCCCACTTAAATATGGTATGCAGACTCATCATTTTTTATTAAGGAAAACCGTTTCTGGATATTCCTCTGCTCTTGTTTTGCAAGGAACTTCACTTTTATACATCCTTCAGAGGAAAGAATGTCAAGTAAAATAAGACGAAATGAAAATGGAAGGTGTGAAATTTTCATTTTGAGATTGCATAAGAAATCAAATTCCTCTCACGTGCTATAGAATACCTAAACACTTTTGATTAAACCACTTTAGTTGTTATAATGACACCAAATTTGAAAGCCATCTGTGACTTTTCTGTTCTTACTCTGCAACAACCATGGCAATTACAAGTTAAAAAGTAAAATGTATGCAAATTTTGGAATGGAGAATGCGGGCATCGATCCCGCTACCTCTCACATGCTAAGCGAGCGCTCTACCATTTGAGCTAATTCCCCTGTGTGCTCACTCAGCATCACATTTCAAAAGTAACGTTACTGCTGTCCACACTTTATTTTAAGTCTAATTGCCCATAACATGAGTGTTCAGTTCACTCCTAACTGATGCATTAACTACACCTAGGGGATGTTTTACATTTCAGGTTGGCATGTTTAGTACTTGAATAGGAGTGATATCACTGCATGTTAACCTAGACTCAGGCCCTACCTAATCTTGGAGATATATTTCTCATGAATGAGTAACCAAGGGAGATACAATTTTTAGGAGTTAGTGCATGTCTAATGCAAGATTAATCACCATATTATGAGAGCCAATGCTATCATCCAGCAAAAAATACTCGTTTTCGCCCAACGTGGGGCTCGAACCCACGACCCTGAGATTAAGAGTCTCATGCTCTACCGACTGAGCTAGCCGGGCTCCCACTTAAATATGGTATGCAGACTCATCATTTTTTATTAAGGAAAACTGTTTCTGGATATTCCTCTGCTCTTGTTTTGCAAGGAACTTCACTTTTATACATCCTTCAGAGGAAAGAATGTCAAGTAAAATAAGACGAAATGAAAATGGAAGGTGTGAAATTTTCATTTTGAGATTGCATAAGAAATCAAATTCCTCTCACGTGCTATAGAATACCTAAACACTTTTGATTAAACCACTTTAGTTGTTATAATGACACCAAATTTGAAAGCCATCTGTGACTTTTCTGTTCTTACTCTGCAACAACCATGGCAATTACAAGTTAAAAAGTAAAATGTATGCAAATTTTAGAATGGAGAATGCGGGCATCGATCCCACTACCTCTCGCATGCTAAGCGAGCGCTCTACCATTTGAGCTAATTCCCCTGTGTGCTCACTCAGCATCACATTTCAAATGTAACGTTACTGCTGTCCACACTTTATTTTAAGTCTAATTGCCCATAACATGAGTGTTCAGTTCACTCCTAACTGATGCCTTAACTACACCTAGGGGATGTTTTACACTTCAGGTTGGCATGTTTAGTACTTGAATAGGAGTGATATCACTGCATGTTAACCTAGACTCAGGCCCTACCTAATCTTGGAGATACCTTTCTCATGAATGAGTAACCAAGGGAGATACAATTTTTAGGAGTTAGTGCATGTCTAATGCAAGATTAATCACCATATTATGAGAGCCAATGCTATCATCCAGCAAAAAATACTCGTTTTCGCCCAACGTGGGGCTCTAACCCACGACCCTGAGATTAAGAGTCTCATGCCCTACCGACTGAGCTAGCCGGGCTCCCACTTAAATATGGTATGCAGACTCATCATTTTTTATTAAGGAAAACCGTTTCTGGATATTCCTTTGCTCTTGTTTTGCAAGGAACTTCACTTTTATACATCCTTCAGAGGAAAGAATGTCAAGTAAAATAAGACGAAATGAAAATGGAAGGTGTGAAATTTTCATTTTGAGATTGCATAAGAAATCAAATTCCTCTCACGTGCTATAGAATACCTAAACACTTTTGATTAAACCACTTTAGTTGTTATAATGACACCAAATTTGAAAGCCATCTGTGACTTTTCTGTTCTTACTCTGCAACAACCATGGCAATTACAAGTTAAAAAGTAAAATGTATGCAAATTTTGGAATGGAGAATGCGGGCATCGATCCCGCTACCTCTCACATGCTAAGCGAGCGCTCTACCATTTGAGCTAATTCCCCTGTGTGCTCACTCAGCATCACATTTCAAAAGTAACGTTACTGCTGTCCACACTTTATTTTACGTCTAATTGCCCATAACATGAGTGTTCAGTTCACTCCTAACTGATGCCTTAACTACACCTAGGGGATGTTTTACACTTCAGGTTGGCATGTTTAGTACTTGAATAGGAGTGATATCACTGTATGTTAACCTAGACTCAGGCCCTACCTAATCTTGGAGATACCTTTCTCATGAATGAGTAACCAAGGGAGATACAATTTTTAGGAGTTAGTGCATGTCTAATGCAAGATTAATCACCATATTATGAGAGCCAATGCTATCATCCAGCAAAAAATACTGGTTTTCGCCCAACGTGGGGCTCGAACCCACGACCCTGAGATTAAGAGTCTCATGCTCTACCGACTGAGCTAGCCGGGCTCCCACTTAAATATGGTATGCAGACTCATCATTTTTTATTAAGGAAAACTGTTTCTGGATATTCCTCTGCTCTTGTTTTGCAAGGAACTTCACTTTTATACATCCTTCAGAGGAAAGAATGTCAAGTAAAATAAGACGAAATGAAAATGGAAGGTGTGAAATTTTCATTTTGAGATTGCATAAGAAATCAAATTCCTCTCACGTGCTATAGAATACCTAAACACTTTTGATTAAACCACTTTAGTTGTTATAATGACACCAAATTTGAAAGCCATCTGTGACTTTTCTGTTCTTACTCTGCAACAACCATGGCAATTACAAGTTAAAAAGTAAAATGTATGCAAATTTTAGAATGGAGAATGCGGGCATCGATCCCGCTACCTCTCGCATGCTAAGCGAGCGCTCTACCATTTGAGCTAATTCCCCTGTGTGCTCACTCAGCATCACATTTCAAAAGTAACGTTACTGCTGTCCACACTTTATTTTAAGTCTAATTGCCCATAACATGAGTGTTCAGTTCACTCCTAACTGATGCCTTAACTACACCTAGGGGATGTTTTACACTTCAGGTTGGCATGTTTAGTACTTGAATAGGAGTGATATCACTGTATGTTAACCTAGACTCAGGCCCTACCTAATCTTGGAGATACATTTCTCATGAATGAGTAACCAAGGGAGATACAATTTTTAGGAGTTAGTGCATGTCTAATGCAAGATTAATCACCATATTATGAGAGCCAATGCAATCATCCAGCAAAAAATACTCGTTTTCGCCCAACATGGGGCTCGAACCCACGACAATGATATTAAGAGTCTCATGCTCTACCGACTGAGCTAGCCGGGCTCCCACTTAAATATGGTATGCAGACTCATCATTTTTTATTAAGGAAAACCGTTTCTGGATATTCCTCTGCTCTTGTTTTGCAAGGAACTTCACTTTTATACATCCTTCAGAGGAAAGAATGTCAAGTAAAATAAGACGAAATGAAAATGGAAGGTGTGAAATTTTCATTTTGAGATTGCATAAGAAATCAAATTCCTCTCACGTGCTATAGAATACCTAAACACTTTTGATTAAACCACTTTAGTTGTTATAATGACACCAAATTTGAAAGCCATCTGTGACTTTTCTGTTCTTACTCTTCAACAACCATGGCAATTACAAGTTAAAAAGTAAAATGTATGCAAATTTTAGAATGGAGAATGCGGGCATCGATCCCGCTACCTCTCGCATGCTAAGCGAGCGCTCTACCATTTGAGCTAATTCCCCTGTGTGCTCACTCAGCATCACATTTCAAATGTAACGTTACTGCTGTCCACACTTTATTTTAAGTCTAATTGCCCATAACTTGAGTGTTCAGTTCACTCCTAACTGATGCCTTAACTACACCTAGGGGATGTTTTACACTTCAGGTTGGCATGTTTAGTACTTGAATAGGAGTGATATCACTGCATGTTAACCTAGACTCAGGCCCTACCTAATCTTGGAGATACCTTTCTCATGAATGAGTAACCAAGGGAGATACAATTTTTAGGAGTTAGTGCATGTCTAATGCAAGATTAATCACCATATTATGAGAGCCAATGCTATCATCCAGCAAAAAATACTCGTTTTCGCCCAACGTGGGGCTCGAACCCACGACCCTGAGATTAAGAGTCTCATGCTCTACCGACTGAGCTAGCCGGGCTCCCACTTAAATATGGTATGCAGACTCATCATTTTTTATTAAGGAAAACCGTTTCTGGATATTCCTCTGCTCTTGTTTTGCAAGGAACTTCACTTTTATACATCCTTCAGAGGAAAGAATGTCAAGTAAAATAAGACGAAATGAAAATGGAAGGTGTGAAATTTTCATTTTGAGATTGCATAAGAAATCAAATTCCTCTCACGTGCTATAGAATACCTAAACACTTTTGATTAAACCACTTTAGTTGTTATAATGACACCAAATTTGAAAGCCATCTGTGACTTTTCTGTTCTTACTCTGCAACAACCATGGCAATTACAAGTTAAAAAGTAAAATGTATGCAAATTTTGGAATGGAGAATGCGGGCATCGATCCCGCTACCTCTCACATGCTAAGCGAGCGCTCTACCATTTGAGCTAATTCCCCTGTGTGCTCACTCAGCATCACATTTCAAAAGTAACGTTACTGCTGTCCACACTTTATTTTAAGTCTAATTGCCCATAACATGAGTGTTCAGTTCACTCCTAACTGATGCATTAACTACACCTAGGGGATGTTTTACATTTCAGGTTGGCATGTTTAGTACTTGAATAGGAGTGATATCACTGCATGTTAACCTAGACTCAGGCCCTACCTAATCTTGGAGATACATTTCTCATGAATGAGTAACCAAGGGAGATACAATTTTTAGGAGTTAGTGCATGTCTAATGCAAGATTAATCACCATATTATGAGAGCCAATGCTATCATCCAGCAAAAAATACTCGTTTTCGCCCAACGTGGGGCTCGAACCCACGACCCTGAGATTAAGAGTCTCATGCTCTACCGACTGAGCTAGCCGGGCTCCCACTTAAATATGGTATGCAGACTCATCATTTTTTATTAAGGAAAACTGTTTCTGGATATTCTTCTGCTCTTGTTTTGCAAGGAACTTCACTTTTATACATCCTTCAGAGGAAAGAATGTCAAGTAAAATAAGACGAAATGAAAATGGAAGGTGTGAAATTTTCATTTTGAGATTGCATAAGAAATCAAATTCCTCTCACGTGCTATAGAATACCTAAACACTTTTGATTAAACCACTTTAGTTGTTATAATGACACCAAATTTGAAAGCCATCTGTGACTTTTCTGTTCTTACTCTGCAACAACCATGGCAATTACAAGTTAAAAAGTAAAATGTATGCAAATTTTAAAATGGAGAATGCGGGCATCGATCCCGCTACCTCTCGCATGCTAAGCGAGCGCTCTACCATTTGAGCTAATTCCCCTGTGTGCTCACTCAGCATCACATTTCAAAAGTAACGTTACTGCTGTCCACACTTTATTTTAAGTCTAATTGCCCATAACATGAGTGTTCAGTTCACTCCTAACTGATGCCTTAACTACACCTAGGGGATGTTTTACACTTCAGGTTGGCATGTTTAGTACTTGAATAGGAGTGATATCACTGTATGTTAACCTAGACTCAGGCCCTACCTAATCTTGGAGATACATTTCTCATGAATGAGTAACCAAGGGAGATACAATTTTTAGGAGTTAGTGCATGTCTAATGCAAGATTAATCACCATATTATGAGAGCCAATGCAATCATCCAGCAAAAAATACTCGTTTTCGCCCAACGTGGGGCTCGAACCCACGACCCTGAGATTAAGAGTCTCACGCTCTACCGACTGAGCTAGCCGGGCTCCCACTTAAATATGGTATGCAGACTCATCATTTTTTATTAAGGAAAACCGTTTCTGGATATTCCTCTGCTCTTGTTTTGCAAGGAACTTCACTTTTATACATCCTTCAGAGGAAAGAATGTCAAGTAAAATAAGACGAAATGAAAATGGAAGGTGTGAAATTTTCATATTGAGATTGCATAAGAAATCAAATTCCTCTCACGTGCTATAGAATACCTAAACACTTTTGATTAAACCACTTTAGTTGTTATAATGACACCAAATTTGAAAGCCATCTGTGACTTTTCTGTTCTTACTCTGCAACAACCATGGCAATTACAAGTTAAAAAGTAAAATGTATGCAAATTTTGGAATGGAGAATGCGGGCATCGATCCCGCTACCTCTCACATGCTAAGCGAGCGCTCTACCATTTGAGCTAATTCCCCTGTGTGCTCACTCAGCATCACATTTCAAAAGTAACGTTACTGCTGTCCACACTTTATTTTACGTCTAATTGCCCATAACATGAGTGTTCAGTTCACTCCTAACTGATGCCTTAACTACACCTAGGGGATGTTTTACACTTCAGGTTGGCATGTTTAGTACTTGAATAGGAGTGATATCACTGTATGTTAACCTAGACTCAGGCCCTACCTAATCTTGGAGATACCTTTCTCATGAATGAGTAACCAAGGGAGATACAATTTTTAGGAGTTAGTGCATGTCTAATGCAAGATTAATCACCATATTATGAGAGCCAATGCTATCATCCAGCAAAAAATACTGGTTTTCGCCCAACGTGGGGCTCGAACCCACGACCCTGAGATTAAGAGTCTCATGCTCTACCGACTGAGCTAGCCGGGCTCCCACTTAAATATGGTATGCAGACTCATCATTTTTTATTAAGGAAAACTGTTTCTGGATATTCCTCTGCTCTTGTTTTGCAAGGAACTTCACTTTTATACATCCTTCAGAGGAAAGAATGTCAAGTAAAATAAGACGAAATTAAAATGGAAGGTGTGAAATTTTCATTTTGAGATTGCATAAGAAATCAAATTCCTCTCACGTGCTATAGAATACCTAAACACTTTTGATTAAACCACTTTAGTTGTTATAATGACACCAAATTTGAAAGCCATCTGTGACTTTTCTGTTCTTACTCTGCAACAACCATGGCAATTACAAGTTAAAAAGTAAAATGTATGCAAATTTTAGAATGGAGAATGCGGGCATCGATCCCGCTACCTCTCGCATGCTAAGCGAGCGCTCTACCATTTGAGCTAATTCCCCTGTGTGCTCACTCAGCATCACATTTCAAAAGTAACGTTACTGCTGTCCACACTTTATTTTAAGTCTAATTGCCCATAACATGAGTGTTCAGTTCACTCCTAACTGATGCCTTAACTACACCTAGGGGATGTTTTACACTTCAGGTTGGCATGTTTAGTACTTGAATAGGAGTGATATCACTGTATGTTAACCTAGACTCAGGCCCTACCTAATCTTGGAGATACATTTCTCATGAATGAGTAACCAAGGGAGATACAATTTTTAGGAGTTAGTGCATGTCTAATGCAAGATTAATCACCATATTATGAGAGCCAATGCAATCATCCAGCAAAAAATACTCGTTTTCGCCCAACGTGGGGCTCGAACCCACGACAATGATATTAAGAGTCTCATGCTCTACCGACTGAGCTAGCCGGGCTCCCACTTAAATATGGTATGCAGACTCATCATTTTTTATTAAGGAAAACCGTTTCTGGATATTCCTCTGCTCTTGTTTTGCAAGGAACTTCACTTTTATACATCCTTCAGAGGAAAGAATGTCAAGTAAAATAAGACGAAATGAAAATGGAAGGTGTGAAATTTTCATTTTGAGATTGCATAAGAAATCAAATTCCTCTCACGTGCTATAGAATACCTAAACACTTTTGATTAAACCACTTTAGTTGTTATAATGACACCAAATTTGAAAGCCATCTGTGACTTTTCTGTTCTTACTCTTCAACAACCATGGCAATTACAAGTTAAAAAGTAAAATGTATGCAAATTTTAGAATGGAGAATGCGGGCATCGATCCCGCTACCTCTCGCATGCTAAGCGAGCGCTCTACCATTTGAGCTAATTCCCCTGTGTGCTCACTCAGCATCACATTTCAAATGTAACGTTACTGCTGTCCACACTTTATTTTAAGTCTAATTGCCCATAACATGAGTGTTCAGTTCACTCCTAACTGATGCCTTAACTACACCTAGGGGATGTTTTACACTTCAGGTTGGCATGTTTAGTACTTGAATAGGAGTGATATCACTGCATGTTAACCTAGACTCAGGCCCTACCTAATCTTGGAGATACCTTTCTCATGAATGAGTAACCAAGGGAGATACAATTTTTAGGAGTTAGTGCATGTCTAATGCAAGATTAATCACCATATTATGAGAGCCAATGCTATCATCCAGCAAAAAATACTCGTTTTCGCCCAACGTGGGGCTCGAACCCACGACCCTGAGATTAAGAGTCTCATGCTCTACCGACTGAGCTAGCCGGGCTCCCACTTAAATATGGTATGCAGACTCATCATTTTTTATTAAGGAAAACCGTTTCTGGATATTCCTCTGCTCTTGTTTTGCAAGGAACTTCACTTTTATACATCCTTCAGAGGAAAGAATGTCAAGTAAAATAAGACGAAATGAAAATGGAAGGTGTGAAATTTTCATTTTGAGATTGCATAAGAAATCAAATTCCTCTCACGTGCTATAGAATACCTAAACACTTTTGATTAAACCACTTTAGTTGTTATAATGACACCAAATTTGAAAGCCATCTGTGACTTTTCTGTTCTTACTCTGCAACAACCATGGCAATTACAAGTTAAAAAGTAAAATGTATGCAAATTTTGGAATGGAGAATGCGGGCATCGATCCCGCTACCTCTCACATGCTAAGCGAGCGCTCTACCATTTGAGCTAATTCCCCTGTGTGCTCACTCAGCATCACATTTCAAAAGTAACGTTACTGCTGTCCACACTTTATTTTAAGTCTAATTGCCCATAACATGAGTGTTCAGTTCACTCCTAACTGATGCATTAACTACACCTAGGGGATGTTTTACATTTCAGGTTGGCATGTTTAGTACTTGAATAGGAGTGATATCACTGCATGTTAACCTAGACTCAGGCCCTACCTAATCTTGGAGATACATTTCTCATGAATGAGTAACCAAGGGAGATACAATTTTTAGGAGTTAGTGCATGTCTAATGCAAGATTAATCACCATATTATGAGAGCCAATGCTATCATCCAGCAAAAAATACTGGTTTTCGCCCAACGTGGGGCTCGAACCCACGACCCTGAGATTAAGAGTCTCATGCTCTACCGACTGAGCTAGCCGGGCTCCCACTTAAATATGGTATGCAGACTCATCATTTTTTATTAAGGAAAACTGTTTCTGGATATTCTTCTGCTCTTGTTTTGCAAGGAACTTCACTTTTATACATCCTTCAGAGGAAAGAATGTCAAGTAAAATAAGACGAAATGAAAATGGAAGGTGTGAAATTTTCATTTTGAGATTGCATAAGAAATCAAATTCCTCTCACGTGCTATAGAATACCTAAACACTTTTGATTAAACCACTTTAGTTGTTATAATGACACCAAATTTGAAAGCCATCTGTGACTTTTCTGTTCTTACTCTGCAACAACCATGGCAATTACAAGTTAAAAAGTAAAATGTATGCAAATTTTAAAATGGAGAATGCGGGCATCGATCCCGCTACCTCTCGCATGCTAAGCGAGCGCTCTACCATTTGAGCTAATTCCCCTGTGTGCTCACTCAGCATCACATTTCAAAAGTAACGTTACTGCTGTCCACACTTTATTTTAAGTCTAATTGCCCATAACATGAGTGTTCAGTTCACTCCTAACTGATGCCTTAACTACACCTAGGGGATGTTTTACACTTCAGGTTGGCATGTTTAGTACTTGAATAGGAGTGATATCACTGTATGTTAACCTAGACTCAGGCCCTACCTAATCTTGGAGTTACATTTCTCATGAATGAGTAACCAAGGGAGATACAATTTTTAGGAGTTAGTGCATGTCTAATGCAAGATTAATCACCATATTATGAGAGCCAATGCAATCATCCAGCAAAAAAAACTCGTTTTCGCCCGACGTGGGGCTCGAACCCACGACCCTGATATTAAGAGTCTCATGCTCTACCGACTGAGCTAGCCGGGCTCCCACTTAAATATGGTATGCAGACTCATCATTTTTTATTAAGGAAAACCGTTTCTGGATATTCCTCTGCTCTTGTTTTGCAAGGAACTTCACTTTTATACATCCTTCAGAGGAAAGAATGTCAAGTAAAATAAGACGAAATGAAAATGGAAGGTGTGAAATTTTCATTTTGAGATTGCATAAGAAATCAAATTCCTCTCACGTGCTATAGAATACCTAAACACTTTTGATTAAACCACTTTAGTTGTTATAATGACACCAAATTTGAAAGCCATCTGTGACTTTTCTGTTCTTACTCTGCAACAACCATGGCAATTACAAGTTAAAAAGTAAAATGTATGCAAATTTTGGAATGGAGAATGCGGGCATCGATCCCGCTACCTCTCACATGCTAAGCGAGCGCTCTACCATTTGAGCTAATTCCCCTGTGTGCTCACTCAGCATCACATTTCAAAAGTAACGTTACTGCTGTCCACACTTTATTTTAAGTCTAATTGCCCATAACATGAGTGTTCAGTTCACTCCTAACTGATGCATTAACTACACCTAGGGGATGTTTTACATTTCAGGTTGGCATGTTTAGTACTTGAATAGGAGTGATATCACTGCATGTTAACCTAGACTCAGGCCCTACCTAATCTTGGAGATACATTTCTCATGAATGAGTAACCAAGGGAGATACAATTTTTAGGAGTTAGTGCATGTCTAATGCAAGATTAATCACCATATTATGAGAGCCAATGCTATCATCCAGCAAAAAATACTCGTTTTCGCCCAACGTGGGGCTCGAACCCACGACCCTGAGATTAAGAGTCTCATGCTCTACCGACTGAGCTAGCCGGGCTCCCACTTTAATATGGTATGCAGACTCATCATTTTTTATTAAGGAAAACTGTTTCTGGATATTCCTCTGCTCTTGTTTTGCAAGGAACTTCACTTTTATACATCCTTCAGAGGAAAGAATGTCAAGTAAAATAAGACGAAATGAAAATGGAAGGTGTGAAATTTTCATTTTGAGATTGCATAAGAAATCAAATTCCTCTCACGTGCTATAGAATACCTAAACACTTTTGATTAAACCACTTTAGTTGTTATAATGACACCAAATTTGAAAGCCATCTGTGACTTTTCTGTTCTTACTCTGCAACAACCATGGCAATTACAAGTTAAAAAGTAAAATGTATGCAAATTTTAAAATGGAGAATGCGGGCATCGATCCCGCTACCTCTCGCATGCTAAGCGAGCGCTCTACCATTTGAGCTAATTCCCCTGTGTGCTCACTCAGCATCACATTTCAAAAGTAACGTTACTGCTGTCCACACTTTATTTTAAGTCTAATTGCCCATAACATGAGTGTTCAGTTCACTCCTAACTGATGCCTTAACTACACCTAGGGGATGTTTTACACTTCAGGTTGGCATGTTTAGTACTTGAATAGGAGTGATATCACTGTATGTTAACCTAGACTCAGGCCCTACCTAATCTTGGAGATACATTTCTCATGAATGAGTAACCAAGGGAGATACAATTTTTAGGAGTTAGTGCATGTCTAATGCAAGATTAATCACCATATTATGAGAGCCAATGCAATCATCCAGCAAAAAATACTCGTTTTCCCCCAACGTGGGGCTCGAACCCACGACCCTGATATTAAGAGTCTCATGCTCTACCGACTGAGCTAGCCGGGCTCCCACTTAAATATGGTATGCAGACTCATCATTTTTTATTAAGGAAAACCGTTTCTGGATATTCCTCTGCTCTTGTTTTGCAAGGAACTTCACTTTTATACATCCTTCAGAGGAAAGAATGTCAAGTAAAATAAGACGAAATGAAAATGGAAGGTGTGAAATTTTCATTTTGAGATTGCATAAGAAATCAAATTCCTCTCACGTGCTATAGAATACCTAAACACTTTTGATTAAACCACTTTAGTTGTTATAATGACACCAAATTTGAAAGCCATCTGTGACTTTTCTGTTCTTACTCTTCAACAACCATGGCAATTACAAGTTAAAAAGTAAAATGTATGCAAATTTTAGAATGGAGAATGCGGGCATCGATCCCGCTACCTCTCGCATGCTAAGCGAGCGCTCTACCATTTGAGCTAATTCCCCTGTGTGCTCACTCAGCATCACATTTCAAAAGTAACGTTACTGCTGTCCACACTTTATTTTAAGTCTAATTGCCCATAACATGAGTGTTCAGTTCACTCCTAACTGATGCATTAACTACACCTAGGGGATGTTTTACATTTCAGGTTGGCATGTTTAGTACTTGAATAGGAGTGATATCACTGCATGTTAACCTAGACTCAGGCCCTACCTAATCTTGGAGATACATTTCTCATGAATGAGTAACCAAGGGAGATACAATTTTTAGGAGTTAGTGCATGTCTAATGCAAGATTAATCACCATATTATGAGAGCCAATGCTATCATCCAGCAAAAAATACTCGTTTTCGCCCAACGTGGGGCTCGAACCCACGACCCTGAGATTAAGAGTCTCATGCTCTACCGACTGAGCTAGCCGGGCTCCCACTTTAATATGGTATGCAGACTCATCATTTTTTATTAAGGAAAACTGTTTCTGGATATTCCTCTGCTCTTGTTTTGCAAGGAACTTCACTTTTATACATCCTTCAGAGGAAAGAATGTCAAGTAAAATAAGACGAAATGAAAATGGAAGGTGTGAAATTTTCATTTTGAGATTGCATAAGAAATCAAATTCCTCTCACGTGCTATAGAATACCTAAACACTTTTGATTAAACCACTTTAGTTGTTATAATGACACCAAATTTGAAAGCCATCTGTGACTTTTCTGTTCTTACTCTGCAACAACCATGGCAATTACAAGTTAAAAAGTAAAATGTATGCAAATTTTAAAATGGAGAATGCGGGCATCGATCCCGCTACCTCTCGCTTGCTAAGCGAGCGCTCTACCATTTGAGCTAATTCCCCTGTGTGCTCACTCAGCATCACATTTCAAAAGTAACGTTACTGCTGTCCACACTTTATTTTAAGTCTAATTGCCCATAACATGAGTGTTCAGTTCACTCCTAACTGATGCCTTAACTACACCTAGGGGATGTTTTACACTTCAGGTTGGCATGTTTAGTACTTGAATAGGAGTGATATCACTGTATGTTAACCTAGACTCAGGCCCTACCTAATCTTGGAGATACATTTCTCATGAATGAGTAACCAAGGGAGATACAATTTTTAGGAGTTAGTGCATGTCTAATGCAAGATTAATCACCATATTATGAGAGCCAATGCAATCATCCAGCAAAAAATACTCGTTTTCGCCCAACGTGGGGCTCGAACCCACGACCCTGATATTAAGAGTCTCATGCTCTACCGACTGAGCTAGCCGGGCTCCCACTTAAATATGGTATGCAGACTCATCATTTTTTATTAAGGAAAACCGTTTCTGGATATTCCTCTGCTCTTGTTTTGCAAGGAACTTCACTTTTATACATCCTTCAGAGGAAAGAATGTCAAGTAAAATAAGACGAAATGAAAATGGAAGGTGTGAAATTTTCATTTTGAGATTGCATAAGAAATCAAATTCCTCTCACGTGCTATAGAATACCTAAACACTTTTGATTAAACCACTTTAGTTGTTATAATGACACCAAATTTGAAAGCCATCTGTGACTTTTCTGTTCTTACTCTTCAACAACCATGGCAATTACAAGTTAAAAAGTAAAATGTATGCAAATTTTAGAATGGAGAATGCGGGCATCGATCCCGCTACCTCTCGCATGCTAAGCGAGCGCTCTACCATTTGAGCTAATTCCCCTGTGTGCTCACTCAGCATCACATTTCAAAAGTAACGTTACTGCTGTCCACACTTTATTTTAAGTCTAATTGCCCATAACATGAGTGTTCAGTTCACTCCTAACTGATGCCTTAACTACACCTAGGGGATGTTTTACACTTCAGGTTGGCATGTTTAGTACTTGAATAGGAGTGATATCACTGCATGTTAACCTAGACTCAGGCCCTACCTAATCTTGGAGATACCTTTCTCATGAATGAGTAACCAAGGGAGATACAATTTTTAGGAGTTAGTGCATGTCTAATGCAAGATTAATCACCATATTATGAGAGCCAATGCTATCATCCAGCAAAAAATACTCGTTTTCGCCCAACGTGGGGCTCGAACCCACGACCCTGAGATTAAGAGTCTCATGCTCTACCGACTGAGCTAGCCGGGCTCCCACTTAAATATGGTATGCAGACTCATCATTTTTTATTAAGGAAAACCGTTTCTGGATATTCCTCTGCTCTTGTTTTGCAAGGAACTTCACTTTTATACATCCTTCAGAGGAAAGAATGTCAAGTAAAATAAGACGAAATGAAAATGGAAGGTGTGAAATTTTCATTTTGAGATTGCATAAGAAATCAAATTCCTCTCACGTGCTATAGAATACCTAAACACTTTTGATTAAACCACTTTAGTTGTTATAATGACACCAAATTTGAAAGCCATCTGTGACTTTTCTGTTCTTACTCTGCAACAACCATGGCAATTACAAGTTAAAAAGTAAAATGTATGCAAATTTTAGAATGGAGAATGCGGGCATCGATCCCGCTACCTCTCGCATGCTAAGCGAGCGCTCTACCATTTGAGCTAATTCCCCTGTGTGCTCACTCAGCATCACATTTCAAAAGTAACGTTACTGCTGTCCACACTTTATTTTAAGTCTAATTGCCCATAACATGAGTGTTCAGTTCACTCCTAACTGATGCCTTAACTACACCTAGGGGATGTTTTACACTTCAGGTTGGCATGTTTAGTACTTGAATAGGAGTGATATCACTGCATGTTAACCTAGACTCAGGCCCTACCTAATCTTGGAGATACCTTTCTCATGAATGAGTAACCAAGGGAGATACAATTTTTAGGAGTTAGTGCATGTCTAATGCAAGATTAATCACCATATTATGAGAGCCAATGCTATCATCCAGCAAAAAATACTCGTTTTCGCCCAACGTGGGGCTCGAACCCACGACCCTGAGATTAAGAGTCTCATGCTCTACCGACTGAGCTAGCCGGGCTCCCACTTAAATATGGTATGCAGACTCATCATTTTTTATTAAGGAAAACCGTTTCTGGATATTCCTCTGCTCTTGTTTTGCAAGGAACTTCACTTTTATACATCCTTCAGAGGAAAGAATGTCAAGTAAAATAAGACGAAATGAAAATGGAAGGTGTGAAATTTTCATTTTGAGATTGCATAAGAAATCAAATTCCTCTCACGTGCTATAGAATACCTAAACACTTTTGATTAAACCACTTTAGTTGTTATAATGACACCAAATTTGAAAGCCATCTGTGACTTTTCTGTTCTTACTCTGCAACAACCATGGCAATTACAAGTTAAAAAGTAAAATGTATGCAAATTTTGGAATGGAGAATGCGGGCATCGATCCCGCTACCTCTCACATGCTAAGCGAGCGCTCTACCATTTGAGCTAATTCCCCTGTGTGCTCACTCAGCATCACATTTCAAAAGTAACGTTACTGCTGTCCACACTTTATTTTAAGTCTAATTGCCCATAACATGAGTGTTCAGTTCACTCCTAACTGATGCATTAACTACACCTAGGGGATGTTTTACATTTCAGGTTGGCATGTTTAGTACTTGAATAGGAGTGATATCACTGCATGTTAACCTAGACTCAGGCCCTACCTAATCTTGGAGATACCTTTCTCATGAATGAGTAACCAAGGGAGATACAATTTTTAGGAGTTAGTGCATGTCTAATGCAAGATTAATCACCATATTATGAGAGCCAATGCTATCATCCAGCAAAAAATACTCGTTTTCGCCCAACGTGGGGCTCGAACCCACGACCCTGAGATTAAGAGTCTCATGCTCTACCGACTGAGCTAGCCGGGTTCCCACTTAAATATGGTATGCAGACTCATCATTTTTTATTAAGGAAAACCGTTTCTGGATATTCCTCTGCTCTTGTTTTGCAAGGAACTTCACTTTTATACATCCTTCAGAGGAAAGAATGTCAAGTAAAATAAGACGAAATGAAAATGGAAGGTGTGAAATTTTCATTTTGAGATTGCATAAGAAATCAAATTCCTCTCACGTGCTATAGAATACCTAAACACTTTTGATTAAACCACTTTAGTTGTTATAATGACACCAAATTTGAAAGCCATCTGTGACTTTTCTGTTCTTACTCTGCAACAACCATGGCAATTACAAGTTAAAAAGTAAAATGTATGCAAATTTTAGAATGGAGAATGCGGGCATCGATCCCGCTACCTCTCGCATGCTAAGCGAGCGCTCTACCATTTGAGCTAATTCCCCTGTGTGCTCACTCATCATCACATTTCAAAAGTAACGTTACTGCTGTCCACACTTTATTTTAAGTCTAATTGCCCATAACATGAGTGTTCAGTTCACTCCTAACTGATGCCTTAACTACACCTAGGGGATGTTTTACACTTCAGGTTGGCATGTTTAGTACTTGAATAGGAGTGATATCACTGCATGTTAACCTAGACTCAGGCCCTACCTAATCTTGGAGATACCTTTCTCATGAATGAGTAACCAAGGGAGATACAATTTTTAGGAGTTAGTGCATGTCTAATGCAAGATTAATCACCATATTATGAGAGCCAATGCTATCATCCAGCAAAAAATACTCGTTTTCGCCCAACGTGGGGCTCGAACCCACGACCCTGAGATTAAGAGTCTCATGCTCTACCGACTGAGCTAGCCGGGCTCCCACTTAAATATGGTATGCAGACTCATCATTTTTTATTAAGGAAAACCGTTTCTGGATATTCCTCTGCTCTTGTTTTGCAAGGAACTTCACTTTTATACATCCTTCAGAGGAAAGAATGTCAAGTAAAATAAGACGAAATGAAAATGGAAGGTGTGAAATTTTCATTTTGAGATTGCATAAGAAATCAAATTCCTCTCACGTGCTATAGAATACCTAAACACTTTTGATTAAACCACTTTAGTTGTTATAATGACACCAAATTTGAAAGCCATCTGTGACTTTTCTGTTCTTACTCTGCAACAACCATGGCAATTACAAGTTAAAAAGTAAAATGTATGCAAATTTTGGAATGGAGAATGCGGGCATCGATCCCGCTACCTCTCACATGCTAAGCGAGCGCTCTACCATTTGAGCTAATTCCCCTGTGTGCTCACTCAGCATCACATTTCAAAAGTAACGTTACTGCTGTCCACACTTTATTTTAAGTCTAATTGCCCATAACATGAGTGTTCAGTTCACTCCTAACTGATGCATTAACTACACCTAGGGGATGTTTTACATTTCAGGTTGGCATGTTTAGTACTTGAATAGGAGTGATATCACTGCATGTTAACCTAGACTCAGGCCCTACCTAATCTTGGAGATACATTTCTCATGAATGAGTAACCAAGGGAGATACAATTTTTAGGAGTTAGTGCATGTCTAATGCAAGATTAATCACCATATTATGAGAGCCAATGCTATCATCCAGCAAAAAATACTGGTTTTCGCCCAACGTGGGGCTCGAACCCACGACCCTGAGATTAAGAGTCTCATGCTCTACCGACTGAGCTAGCCGGGCTCCCACTTAAATATGGTATGCAGACTCATCATTTTTTATTAAGGAAAACTGTTTCTGGATATTCCTCTGCTCTTGTTTTGCAAGGAACTTCACTTTTATACATCCTTCAGAGGAAAGAATGTCAAGTAAAATAAGACGAAATGAAAATGGAAGGTGTGAAATTTTCATTTTGAGATTGCATAAGAAATCAAATTCCTCTCACGTGCTATAGAATACCTAAACACTTTTGATTAAACCACTTTAGTTGTTATAATGACACCAAATTTGAAAGCCATCTGTGACTTTTCTGTTCTTACTCTGCAACAACCATGGCAATTACAAGTTAAAAAGTAAAATGTATGCAAATTTTAAAATGGAGAATGCGGGCATCGATCCCGCTACCTCTCGCATGCTAAGCGAGCGCTCTACCATTTGAGCTAATTCCCCTGTGTGCTCACTCAGCATCACATTTCAAAAGTAACGTTACTGCTGTCCACACTTTATTTTAAGTCTAATTGCCCATAACATGAGTGTTCAGTTCACTCCTAACTGATGCCTTAACTACACCTAGGGGATGTTTTACACTTCAGGTTGGCATGTTTAGTACTTGAATAGGAGTGATATCACTGTATGTTAACCTAGACTCAGGCCCTACCTTATCTTGGAGATACATTTCTCATGAATGAGTAACCAAGGGAGATACAATTTTTAGGAGTTAGTGCATGTCTAATGCAAGATTAATCACCATATTATGAGAGCCAATGCAATCATCCAGCAAAAAATAATCGTTTTCGCCCAACGTGGGGCTCGAACCCACGACCCTGATATTAAGAGTCTCATGCTCTACCGACTGAGCTAGCCGGGCTCCCACTTAAATATGGTATGCAGACTCATCATTTTTTATTAAGGAAAACCGTTTCTGGATATTCCTCTGCTCTTGTTTTGCAAGGAACTTCACTTTTATACATCCTTCAGAGGAAAGAATGTCAAGTAAAATAAGACGAAATGAAAATGGAAGGTGTGAAATTTTCATTTTGAGATTGCATAAGAAATCAAATTCCTCTCACGTGCTATAGAATACCTAAACACTTTTGATTAAACCACTTTAGTTGTTATAATGACACCAAATTTGAAAGCCATCTGTGACTTTTCTGTTCTTACTCTTCAACAACCATGGCAATTACAAGTTAAAAAGTAAAATGTATGCAAATTTTAGAATGGAGAATGCGGGCATCGATCCCGCTACCTCTCGCATGCTAAGCGAGCGCTCTACCATTTGAGCTAATTCCCCTGTGTGCTCACTCAGCATCACATTTCAAAAGTAACGTTACTGCTGTCCACACTTTATTTTAAGTCTAATTGCCCATAACATGAGTGTTCAGTTCACTCCTAACTGATGGCTTAACTACACCTAGGGGATGTTTTACACTTCAGGTTGGCATGTTTAGTACTTGAATAGGAGTGATATCACTGCATGTTAACCTAGACTCAGGCCCTACCTAATCTTGGAGATACCTTTCTCATGAATGAGTAACCAAGGGAGATACAATTTTTAGGAGTTAGTGCATGTCTAATGCAAGATTAATCACCATATTATGAGAGCCAATGCTATCATCCAGCAAAAAATACTCGTTTTCGCCCAACGTGGGGCTCGAACCCACGACCCTGAGATTAAGAGTCTCATGCTCTACCGACTGAGCTAGCCGGGCTCCCACTTAAATATGGTATGCAGACTCATCATTTTTTATTAAGGAAAACCGTTTCTGGATATTCCTCTGCTCTTGTTTTGCAAGGAACTTCACTTTTATACATCCTTCAGAGGAAAGAATGTCAAGTAAAATAAGACGAAATGAAAATGGAAGGTGTGAAATTTTCATTTTGAGATTGCATAAGAAATCAAATTCCTCTCACGTGCTATAGAATACCTAAACACTTTTGATTAAACCACTTTAGTTGTTATAATGACACCAAATTTGAAAGCCATCTGTGACTTTTCTGTTCTTACTCTGCAACAACCATGGCAATTACAAGTTAAAAAGTAAAATGTATGCAAATTTTGGAATGGAGAATGCGGGCATCGATCCCGCTACCTCTCACATGCTAAGCGAGCGCTCTACCATTTGAGCTAATTCCCCTGTGTGCTCACTCAGCATCACATTTCAAAAGTAACGTTACTGCTGTCCACACTTTATTTTAAGTCTAATTGCCCATAACATGAGTGTTCAGTTCACTCCTAACTGATGCATTAACTACACCTAGGGGATGTTTTACATTTCAGGTTGGCATGTTTAGTACTTGAATAGGAGTGATATCACTGCATGTTAACCTAGACTCAGGCCCTACCTAATCTTGGAGATACCTTTCTCATGAATGAGTAACCAAGGGAGATACAATTTTTAGGAGTTAGTGCATGTCTAATGCAAGATTAATCACCATATTATGAGAGCCAATGCTATCATCCAGCAAAAAATACTCGTTTTCGCCCAACGTGGGGCTCGAACCCACGACCCTGAGATTAAGAGTCTCATGCTCTACCGACTGAGCTAGCCGGGCTCCCACTTAAATATGGTATGCAGACTCATCATTTTTTATTAAGGAAAACCGTTTCTGGATATTCCTCTGCTCTTGTTTTGCAAGGAACTTCACTTTTATACATCCTTCAGAGGAAAGAATGTCAAGTAAAATAAGACGAAATGAAAATGGAAGGTGTGAAATTTTCATTTTGAGATTGCATAAGAAATCAAATTCCTCTCACGTGCTATAGAATACCTAAACACTTTTGATTAAACCACTTTAGTTGTTATAATGACACCAAATTTGAAAGCCATCTGTGACTTTTCTGTTCTTACTCTGCAACAACCATGGCAATTACAAGTTAAAAAGTAAAATGTATGCAAATTTTGGAATGGAGAATGCGGGCATCGATCCCGCTACCTCTCACATGCTAAGCGAGCGCTCTACCATTTGAGCTAATTCCCCTGTGTGCTCACTCAGCATCACATTTCAAAAGTAACGTTACTGCTGTCCACACTTTATTTTAAGTCTAATTGCCCATAACATGAGTGTTCAGTTCACTCCTAACTGATGCATTAACTACACCTAGGGGATGTTTTACATTTCAGGTTGGCATGTTTAGTACTTGAATAGGAGTGATATCACTGCATGTTAACCTAGACTCAGGCCCTACCTAATCTTGGAGATACATTTCTCATGAATGAGTAACCAAGGGAGATACAATTTTTAGGAGTTAGTGCATGTCTAATGCAAGATTAATCACCATATTATGAGAGCCAATGCAATCATCCAGCAAAAAATACTCGTTTTCGCCCAACGTGGGGCTCGAACCCACGACCCTGATATTAAGAGTCTCATGCTCTACCGACTGAGCTAGCCGGGCTCCCACTTAAATATGGTATGCAGACTCATCATTTTTTATTAAGGAAAACCGTTTCTGGATATTCCTCTGCTCTTGTTTTGCAAGGAACTTCACTTTTATACATCCTTCAGAGGAAAGAATGTCAAGTAAAATAAGACGAAATGAAAATGGAAGGTGTGAAATTTTCATTTTGAGATTGCATAAGAAATCAAATTCCTCTCACGTGCTATAGAATACCTAAACACTTTTGATTAAACCACTTTAGTTGTTATAATGACACCAAATTTGAAAGCCATCTGTGACTTTTCTGTTCTTACTCTGCAACAACCATGGCAATTACAAGTTAAAAAGTAAAATGTATGCAAATTTTAAAATGGAGAATGCGGGCATCGATCCCGCTACCTCTCGCATGCTAAGCGAGCGCTCTACCATTTGAGCTAATTCCCCTGTGTGCTCACTCAGCATCACATTTCAAAAGTAACGTTACTGCTGTCCACACTTTATTTTAAGTCTAATTGCCCATAACATGAGTGTTCAGTTCACTCCTAACTGATGCCTTAACTACACCTAGGGGATGTTTTACACTTCAGGTTGGCATGTTTAGTACTTGAATAGGAGTGATATCACTGTATGTTAACCTAGACTCAGGCCCTACCTAATCTTGGAGATACATTTCTCATGAATGAGTAACCAAGGGAGATACAATTTTTAGGAGTTAGTGCATGTCTAATGCAAGATTAATCACCATATTATGAGAGCCAATGCAATCATCCAGCAAAAAATAATCGTTTTCGCCCAACGTGGGGCTCGAACCCACGACCCTGAGATTAAGAGTCTCATGCTCTACCGACTGAGCTAGCCGGGCTCCCACTTTAATATGGTATGCAGACTCATCATTTTTTATTAAGGAAAACTGTTTCTGGATATTCCTCTGCTCTTGTTTTGCAAGGAACTTCACTTTTATACATCCTTCAGAGGAAAGAATGTCAAGTAAAATAAGACGAAATGAAAATGGAAGGTGTGAAATTTTCATTTTGAGATTGCATAAGAAATCAAATTCCTCTCACGTGCTATAGAATACCTAAACACTTTTGATTAAACCACTTTAGTTGTTATAATGACACCAAATTTGAAAGCCATCTGTGACTTTTCTGTTCTTACTCTGCAACAACCATGGCAATTACAAGTTAAAAAGTAAAATGTATGCAAATTTTAAAATGGAGAATGCGGGCATCGATCCCGCTACCTCTCGCTTGCTAAGCGAGCGCTCTACCATTTGAGCTAATTCCCCTGTGTGCTCACTCAGCATCACATTTCAAAAGTAACGTTACTGCTGTCCACACTTTATTTTAAGTCTAATTGCCCATAACATGAGTGTTCAGTTCACTCCTAACTGATGCCTTAACTACACCTAGGGGATGTTTTACACTTCAGGTTGGCATGTTTAGTACTTGAATAGGAGTGATATCACTGTATGTTAACCTAGACTCAGGCCCTACCTAATCTTGGAGATACATTTCTCATGAATGAGTAACCAAGGGAGATACAATTTTTAGGAGTTAGTGCATGTCTAATGCAAGATTAATCACCATATTATGAGAGCCAATGCTATCATCCAGCAAAAAATACTCGTTTTCGCCCAACGTGGGGCTCGAACCCACGACCCTGAGATTAAGAGTCTCATGCTCTACCGACTGAGCTAGCCGGGCTCCCACTTAAATATGGTATGCAGACTCATCATTTTTTATTAAGGAAAACCGTTTCTGGATATTCCTCTGCTCTTGTTTTGCAAGGAACTTCACTTTTATACATCCTTCAGAGGAAAGAATGTCAAGTAAAATAAGACGAAATGAAAATGGAAGGTGTGAAATTTTCATTTTGAGATTGCATAAGAAATCAAATTCCTCTCACGTGCTATAGAATACCTAAACACTTTTGATTAAACCACTTTAGTTGTTATAATGACACCAAATTTGAAAGCCATCTGTGACTTTTCTGTTCTTACTCTGCAACAACCATGGCAATTACAAGTTAAAAAGTAAAATGTATGCAAATTTTGGAATGGAGAATGCGGGCATCGATCCCGCTACCTCTCACATGCTAAGCGAGCGCTCTACCATTTGAGCTAATTCCCCTGTGTGCTCACTCAGCATCACATTTCAAAAGTAACGTTACTGCTGTCCACACTTTATTTTAAGTCTAATTGCCCATAACATGAGTGTTCAGTTCACTCCTAACTGATGCATTAACTACACCTAGGGGATGTTTTACATTTCAGGTTGGCATGTTTAGTACTTGAATAGGAGTGATATCACTGCATGTTAACCTAGACTCAGGCCCTACCTAATCTTGGAGATACATTTCTCATGAATGAGTAACCAAGGGAGATACAATTTTTAGGAGTTAGTGCATGTCTAATGCAAGATTAATCACCATATTATGAGAGCCAATGCTATCATCCAGCAAAAAATACTCGTTTTCGCCCAACGTGGGGCTCGAACCCACGACCCTGAGATTAAGAGTCTCATGCTCTACCGACTGAGCTAGCCGGGCTCCCACTTAAATATGGTATGCAGACTCATCATTTTTTATTAAGGAAAACTGTTTCTGGATATTCCTCTGCTCTTGTTTTGCAAGGAACTTCACTTTTATACATCCTTCAGAGGAAAGAATGTCAAGTAAAATAAGACGAAATGAAAATGGAAGGTGTGAAATTTTCATTTTGAGATTGCATAAGAAATCAAATTCCTCTCACGTGCTATAGAATACCTAAACACTTTTGATTAAACCACTTTAGTTGTTATAATGACACCAAATTTGAAAGCCATCTGTGACTTTTCTGTTCTTACTCTGCAACAACCATGGCAATTACAAGTTAAAAAGTAAAATGTATGCAAATTTTAAAATGGAGAATGCGGGCATCGATCCCGCTACCTCTCGCATGCTAAGCGAGCGCTCTACCATTTGAGCTAATTCCCCTGTGTGCTCACTCAGCATCACATTTCAAAAGTAACGTTACTGCTGTCCACACTTTATTTTAAGTCTAATTGCCCATAACATGAGTGTTCAGTTCACTCCTAACTGATGCCTTAACTACACCTAGGGGATGTTTTACACTTCAGGTTGGCATGTTTAGTACTTGAATAGGAGTGATATCACTGTATGTTAACCTAGACTCAGGCCCTACCTAATCTTGGAGATACATTTCTCATGAATGAGTAACCAAGGGAGATACAATTTTTAGGAGTTAGTGCATGTCTAATGCAAGATTAATCACCATATTATGAGAGCCAATGCAATCATCCAGCAAAAAATACTTGTTTTCGCCCAACGTGGGGCTCGAACCCACGACCCTGAGATTAAGAGTCTCATGCTCTACCGACTGAGCTAGCCGGGCTCCCACTTAAATATGGTATGCAGACTCATCATTTTTTATTAAGGAAAACCGTTTCTGGATATTCCTCTGCTCTTGTTTTGCAAGGAACTTCACTTTTATACATCCTTCAGAGGAAAGAATGTCAAGTAAAATAAGACGAAATGAAAATGGAAGGTGTGAAATTTTCATTTTGAGATTGCATAAGAAATCAAATTCCTCTCACGTGCTATAGAATACCTAAACACTTTTGATTAAACCACTTTAGTTGTTATAATGACACCAAATTTGAAAGCCATCTGTGACTTTTCTGTTCTTACTCTGCAACAACCATGGCAATTACAAGTTAAAAAGTAAAATGTATGCAAATTTTGGAATGGAGAATGCGGGCATCGATCCCGCTACCTCTCACATGCTAAGCGAGCGCTCTACCATTTGAGCTAATTCCCCTGTGTGCTCACTCAGCATCACATTTCAAAAGTAACGTTACTGCTGTCCACACTTTATTTTAAGTCTAATTGCCCATAACATGAGTGTTCAGTTCACTCCTAACTGATGCATTAACTACACCTAGGGGATGTTTTACATTTCAGGTTGGCATGTTTAGTACTTGAATAGGAGTGATATCACTGCATGTTAACCTAGACTCAGGCCCTACCTAATCTTGGAGATACATTTCTCATGAATGAGTAACCAAGGGAGATACAATTTTTAGGAGTTAGTGCATGTCTAATGCAAGATTAATCACCATATTATGAGAGCCAATGCTATCATCCAGCAAAAAATACTCGTTTTCGCCCAACGTGGGGCTCGAACCCACGACCCTGAGATTAAGAGTCTCATGCTCTACCGACTGAGCTAGCCGGGCTCCCACTTTAAAATGGTATGCAGACTCATCATTTTTTATTAAGGAAAACTGTTTCTGGATATTCCTCTGCTCTTGTTTTGCAAGGAACTTCACTTTTATACATCCTTCAGAGGAAAGAATGTCAAGTAAAATAAGACGAAATGAAAATGGAAGGTGTGAAATTTTCATTTTGAGATTGCATAAGAAATCAAATTCCTCTCACGTGCTATAGAATACCTAAACACTTTTGATTAAACCACTTTAGTTGTTATAATGACACCAAATTTGAAAGCCATCTGTGACTTTTCTGTTCTTACTCTGCAACAACCATGGCAATTACAAGTTAAAAAGTAAAATGTATGCAAATTTTAAAATGGAGAATGCGGGCATCGATCCCGCTACCTCTCGCATGCTAAGCGAGCGCTCTACCATTTGAGCTAATTCCCCTGTGTGCTCACTCAGCATCACATTTCAAAAGTAACGTTACTGCTGTCCACACTTTATTTTAAGTCTAATTGCCCATAACATGAGTGTTCAGTTCACTCCTAACTGATGCCTTAACTACACCTAGGGGATGTTTTACACTTCAGGTTGGCATGTTTAGTACTTGAATAGGAGTGATATCACTGTATGTTAACCTAGACTCAGGCCCTACCTAATCTTGGAGATACCTTTCTCATGAATGAGTAACCAAGGGAGATACAATTTTTAGGAGTTAGTGCATGTCTAATGCAAGATTAATCACCATATTATGAGAGCCAATGCTATCATCCAGCAAAAAATACTCGTTTTCGCCCAACGTGGGGCTCGAACCCACGACCCTGAGATTAAGAGTCTCATGCTCTACCGACTGAGCTAGCCGGGCTCCCACTTAAATATGGTATGCAGACTCATCATTTTTTATTAAGGAAAACCGTTTCTGGATATTCCTCTGCTCTTGTTTTGCAAGGAACTTCACTTTTATACATCCTTCAGAGGAAAGAATGTCAAGTAAAATAAGACGAAATGAAAATGGAAGGTGTGAAATTTTCATTTTGAGATTGCATAAGAAATCAAATTCCTCTCACGTGCTATAGAATACCTAAACACTTTTGATTAAACCACTTTAGTTGTTATAATGACACCAAATTTGAAAGCCATCTGTGACTTTTCTGTTCTTACTCTGCAACAACCATGGCAATTACAAGTTAAAAAGTAAAATGTATGCAAATTTTGGAATGGAGAATGCGGGCATCGATCCCGCTACCTCTCACATGCTAAGCGAGCGCTCTACCATTTGAGCTAATTCCCCTGTGTGCTCACTCAGCATCACATTTCAAAAGTAACGTTACTGCTGTCCACACTTTATTTTAAGTCTAATTGCCCATAACATGAGTGTTCAGTTCACTCCTAACTGATGCATTAACTACACCTAGGGGATGTTTTACATTTCAGGTTGGCATGTTTAGTACTTGAATAGGAGTGATATCACTGCATGTTAACCTAGACTCAGGCCCTACCTAATCTTGGAGATACATTTCTCATGAATGAGTAACCAAGGGAGATACAATTTTTAGGAGTTAGTGCATGTCTAATGCAAGATTAATCACCATATTATGAGAGCCAATGCTATCATCCAGCAAAAAATACTCGTTTTCGCCCAACGTGGGGCTCGAACCCACGACCCTGAGATTAAGAGTCTCATGCTCTACCGACTGAGCTAGCCGGGATCCCACTTTAAAATGGTATGCAGACTCATCATTTTTTATTAAGGAAAACTGTTTCTGGATATTCCTCTGCTCTTGTTTTGCAAGGAACTTCACTTTTATACATCCTTCAGAGGAAAGAATGTCAAGTAAAATAAGACGAAATGAAAATGGAAGGTGTGAAATTTTCATTTTGAGATTGCATAAGAAATCAAATTCCTCTCACGTGCTATAGAATACCTAAACACTTTTGATTAAACCACTTTAGTTGTTATAATGACACCAAATTTGAAAGCCATCTGTGACTTTTCTGTTCTTACTCTGCAACAACCATGGCAATTACAAGTTAAAAAGTAAAATGTATGCAAATTTTAAAATGGAGAATGCGGGCATCGATCCCGCTACCTCTCGCATGCTAAGCGAGCGCTCTACCATTTGAGCTAATTCCCCTGTGTGCTCACTCAGCATCACATTTCAAAAGTAACGTTACTGCTGTCCACACTTTATTTTAAGTCTAATTGCCCATAACATGAGTGTTCAGTTCACTCCTAACTGATGCCTTAACTACACCTAGGGGATGTTTTACACTTCAGGTTGGCATGTTTAGTACTTGAATAGGAGTGATATCACTGTATGTTAACCTAGACTCAGGCCCTACCTAATCTTGGAGATACATTTCTCATGAATGAGTAACCAAGGGAGATACAATTTTTAGGAGTTAGTGCATGTCTAATGCAAGATTAATCACCATATTATGAGAGCGAATGCAATCATCCAGCAAAAAATACTCGTTTTCGCCCAACGTGGGGCTCGAACCCACGACCCTGATATTAAGAGTCTCATGCTCTACCGACTGAGCTAGCCGGGCTCCCACTTAAATATGGTATGCAGACTCATCATTTTTTATTAAGGAAAACCGTTTCTGGATATTCCTCTGCTCTTGTTTTGCAAGGAACTTCACTTTTATACATCCTTCAGAGGAAAGAATGTCAAGTAAAATAAGACGAAATGAAAATGGAAGGTGTGAAATTTTCATTTTGAGATTGCATAAGAAATCAAATTCCTCTCACGTGCTATAGAATACCTAAACACTTTTGATTAAACCACTTTAGTTGTTATAATGACACCAAATTTGAAAGCCATCTGTGACTTTTCTGTTCTTACTCTTCAACAACCATGGCAATTACAAGTTAAAAAGTAAAATGTATGCAAATTTTAGAATGGAGAATGCGGGCATCGATCCCGCTACCTCTCGCATGCTAAGCGAGCGCTCTACCATTTGAGCTAATTCCCCTGTGTGCTCACTCAGCATCACATTTCAAAAGTAACGTTACTGCTGTCCACACTTTATTTTAAGTCTAATTGCCCATAACATGAGTGTTCAGTTCACTCCTAACTGATGCCTTAACTACACCTAGGGGATGTTTTACACTTCAGGTTGGCATGTTTAGTACTTGAATAGGAGTGATATCACTGCATGTTAACCTAGACTCAGGCCCTACCTAATCTTGGAGATACCTTTCTCATGAATGAGTAACCAAGGGAGATACAATTTTTAGGAGTTAGTGCATGTCTAATGCAAGATTAATCACCATATTATGAGAGCCAATGCTATCATCCAGCAAAAAATACTCGTTTTCGCCCAACGTGGGGCTCGAACCCACGACCCTGAGATTAAGAGTCTCATGCTCTACCGACTGAGCTAGCCGGGCTCCCACTTAAATATGGTATGCAGACTCATCATTTTTTATTAAGGAAAACCGTTTCTGGATATTCCTCTGCTCTTGTTTTGCAAGGAACTTCACTTTTATACATCCTTCAGAGGAAAGAATGTCAAGTAAAATAAGACGAAATGAAAATGGAAGGTGTGAAATTTTCATTTTGAGATTGCATAAGAAATCAAATTCCTCTCACGTGCTATAGAATACCTAAACACTTTTGATTAAACCACTTTAGTTGTTATAATGACACCAAATTTGAAAGCCATCTGTGACTTTTCTGTTCTTACTCTGCAACAACCATGGCAATTACAAGTTAAAAAGTAAAATGTATGCAAATTTTAGAATGGAGAATGCGGGCATCGATCCCGCTACCTCTCGCATGCTAAGCGAGCGCTCTACCATTTGAGCTAATTCCCCTGTGTGCTCACTCATCATCACATTTCAAAAGTAACGTTACTGCTGTCCACACTTTATTTTAAGTCTAATTGCCCATAACATGAGTGTTCAGTTCACTCCTAACTGATGCCTTAACTACACCTAGGGGATGTTTTACACTTCAGGTTGGCATGTTTAGTACTTGAATAGGAGTGATATCACTGCATGTTAACCTAGACTCAGGCCCTACCTAATCTTGGAGATACCTTTCTCATGAATGAGTAACCAAGGGAGATACAATTTTTAGGAGTTAGTGCATGTCTAATGCAAGATTAATCACCATATTATGAGAGCCAATGCTATCATCCAGCAAAAAATACTCGTTTTCGCCCAACGTGGGGCTCGAACCCACGACCCTGAGATTAAGAGTCTCATGCTCTACCGACTGAGCTAGCCGGGCTCCCACTTAAATATGGTATGCAGACTCATCATTTTTTATTAAGGAAAACCGTTTCTGGATATTCCTCTGCTCTTGTTTTGCAAGGAACTTCACTTTTATACATCCTTCAGAGGAAAGAATGTCAAGTAAAATAAGACGAAATGAAAATGGAAGGTGTGAAATTTTCATTTTGAGATTGCATAAGAAATCAAATTCCTCTCACGTGCTATAGAATACCTAAACACTTTTGATTAAACCACTTTAGTTGTTATAATGACACCAAATTTGAAAGCCATCTGTGACTTTTCTGTTCTTACTCTGCAACAACCATGGCAATTACAAGTTAAAAAGTAAAATGTATGCAAATTTTGGAATGGAGAATGCGGGCATCGATCCCGCTACCTCTCACATGCTAAGCGAGCGCTCTACCATTTGAGCTAATTCCCCTGTGTGCTCACTCAGCATCACATTTCAAAAGTAACGTTACTGCTGTCCACACTTTATTTTAAGTCTAATTGCCCATAACATGAGTGTTCAGTTCACTCCTAACTGATGCATTAACTACACCTAGGGGATGTTTTACATTTCAGGTTGGCATGTTTAGTACTTGAATAGGAGTGATATCACTGCATGTTAACCTAGACTCAGGCCCTACCTAATCTTGGAGATACATTTCTCATGAATGAGTAACCAAGGGAGATACAATTTTTAGGAGTTAGTGCATGTCTAATGCAAGATTAATCACCATATTATGAGAGCCAATGCTATCATCCAGCAAAAAATACTGGTTTTCGCCCAACGTGGGGCTCGAACCCACGACCCTGAGATTAAGAGTCTTATGCTCTACCGACTGAGCTAGCCGGGCTCCCACTTAAATATGGTATGCAGACTCATCATTTTTTATTAAGGAAAACTGTTTCTGGATATTCCTCTGCTCTTGTTTTGCAAGGAACTTCACTTTTATACATCCTTCAGAGGAAAGAATGTCAAGTAAAATAAGACGAAATGAAAATGGAAGGTGTGAAATTTTCATTTTGAGATTGCATAAGAAATCAAATTCCTCTCACGTGCTATAGAATACCTAAACACTTTTGATTAAACCACTTTAGTTGTTATAATGACACCAAATTTGAAAGCCATCTGTGACTTTTCTGTTCTTACTCTGCAACAACCATGGCAATTACAAGTTAAAAAGTAAAATGTATGCAAATTTTAAAATGGAGAATGCGGGCATCGATCCCGCTACCTCTCGCATGCTAAGCGAGCGCTCTACCATTTGAGCTAATTCCCCTGTGTGCTCACTCAGCATCACATTTCAAAAGTAACGTTACTGCTGTCCACACTTTATTTTAAGTCTAATTGCCCATAACATGAGTGTTCAGTTCACTCCTAACTGATGCCTTAACTACACCTAGGGGATGTTTTACACTTCAGGTTGGCATGTTTAGTACTTGAATAGGAGTGATATCACTGTATGTTAACCTAGACTCAGGCCCTACCTAATCTTGGAGATACATTTCTCATGAATGAGTAACCAAGGGAGATACAATTTTTAGGAGTTAGTGCATGTCTAATGCAAGATTAATCACCATATTATGAGAGCCAATGCAATCATCCAGCAAAAAATAATCGTTTTCGCCCAACGTGGGGCTCGAACCCACGACCCTGATATTAAGAGTCTCATGCTCTACCGACTGAGCTAGCCGGGCTCCCACTTAAATATGGTATGCAGACTCATCATTTTTTATTAAGGAAAACCGTTTCTGGATATTCCTCTGCTCTTGTTTTGCAAGGAACTTCACTTTTATACATCCTTCAGAGGAAAGAATGTCAAGTAAAATAAGACGAAATGAAAATGGAAGGTGTGAAATTTTCATTTTGAGATTGCATAAGAAATCAAATTCCTCTCACGTGCTATAGAATACCTAAACACTTTTGATTAAACCACTTTAGTTGTTATAATGACACCAAATTTGAAAGCCATCTGTGACTTTTCTGTTCTTACTCTTCAACAACCATGGCAATTACAAGTTAAAAAGTAAAATGTATGCAAATTTTAGAATGGAGAATGCGGGCATCGATCCCGCTACCTCTCGCATGCTAAGCGAGCGCTCTACCATTTGAGCTAATTCCCCTGTGTGCTCACTCAGCATCACATTTCAAAAGTAACGTTACTGCTGTCCACACTTTATTTTAAGTCTAATTGCCCATAACATGAGTGTTCAGTTCACTCCTAACTGATGCCTTAACTACACCTAGGGGATGTTTTACACTTCAGGTTGGCATGTTTAGTACTTGAATAGGAGTGATATCACTGCATGTTAACCTAGACTCAGGCCCTACCTAATCCTGGAGATACCTTTCTCATGAATGAGTAACCAAGGGAGATACAATTTTTAGGAGTTAGTGCATGTCTAATGCAAGATTAATCACCATATTATGAGAGCCAATGCTATCATCCAGCAAAAAATACTCGTTTTCGCCCAACGTGGGGCTCGAACCCACGACCCTGAGATTAAGAGTCTCATGCTCTACCGACTGAGCTAGCCGGGCTCCCACTTAAATATGGTATGCAGACTCATCATTTTTTATTAAGGAAAACCGTTTCTGGATATTCCTCTGCTCTTGTTTTGCAAGGAACTTCACTTTTATACATCCTTCAGAGGAAAGAATGTCAAGTAAAATAAGACGAAATGAAAATGGAAGGTGTGAAATTTTCATTTTGAGATTGCATAAGAAATCAAATTCCTCTCACGTGCTATAGAATACCTAAACACTTTTGATTAAACCACTTTAGTTGTTATAATGACACCAAATTTGAAAGCCATCTGTGACTTTTCTGTTCTTACTCTGCAACAACCATGGCAATTACAAGTTAAAAAGTAAAATGTATGCAAATTTTGGAATGGAGAATGCGGGCATCGATCCCGCTACCTCTCACATGCTAAGCGAGCGCTCTACCATTTGAGCTAATTCCCCTGTGTGCTCACTCAGCATCACATTTCAAAAGTAACGTTACTGCTGTCCACACTTTATTTTAAGTCTAATTGCCCATAACATGAGTGTTCAGTTCACTCCTAACTGATGCATTAACTACACCTAGGGGATGTTTTACATTTCAGGTTGGCATGTTTAGTACTTGAATAGGAGTGATATCACTGCATGTTAACCTAGACTCAGGCCCTACCTAATCTTGGAGATACATTTCTCATGAATGAGTAACCAAGGGAGATACAATTTTTAGGAGTTAGTGCATGTCTAATGCAAGATTAATCACCATATTATGAGAGCCAATGCAATCATCCAGCAAAAAATACTCGTTTTCGCCCAACGTGGGGCTCGAACCCACGACCCTGATATTAAGAGTCTCATGCTCTACCGACTGAGCTAGCCGGGCTCCCACTTAAATATGGTATGCAGACTCATCATTTTTTATTAAGGAAAACCGTTTCTGGATATTCCTCTGCTCTTGTTTTGCAAGGAACTTCACTTTTATACATCCTTCAGAGGAAAGAATGTCAAGTAATATAAGACGAAATGAAAATGGAAGGTGTGAAATTTTCATTTTGAGATTGCATAAGAAATCAAATTCCTCTCACGTGCTATAGAATACCTAAACACTTTTGATTAAACCACTTTAGTTGTTATAATGACACCAAATTTGAAAGCCATCTGTGACTTTTCTGTTCTTACTCTTCAACAACCATGGCAATTACAAGTTAAAAAGTAAAATGTATGCAAATTTTAAAATGGAGAATGCGGGCATCGATCCCGCTACCTCTCGCATGCTAAGCGAGCGCTCTACCATTTGAGCTAATTCCCCTGTGTGCTCACTCAGCATCACATTTCAAAAGTAACGTTACTGCTGTCCACACTTTATTTTAAGTCTAATTGCCCATAACATGAGTGTTCAGTTCACTCCTAACTGATGCCTTAACTACACCTAGGGGATGTTTTACACTTCAGGTTGGCATGTTTAGTACTTGAATAGGAGTGATATCACTGTATGTTAACCTAGACTCAGGCCCTACCTAATCTTGGAGATACATTTCTCATGAATGAGTAACCAAGGGAGATACAATTTTTAGGAGTTAGTGCATGTCTAATGCAAGATTAATCACCATATTATGAGAGCCAATGCAATCATCCAGCAAAAAATACTTGTTTTCGCCCAACGTGGGGCTCGAACCCACGACCCTGAGATTAAGAGTCTCATGCTCTACCGACTGAGCTAGCCGGGCTCCCACTTAAATATGGTATGCAGACTCATCATTTTTTATTAAGGAAAACCGTTTCTGGATATTCCTCTGCTCTTGTTTTGCAAGGAACTTCACTTTTATACATCCTTCAGAGGAAAGAATGTCAAGTAAAATAAGACGAAATGAAAATGGAAGGTGTGAAATTTTCATTTTGAGATTGCATAAGAAATCAAATTCCTCTCACGTGCTATAGAATACCTAAACACTTTTGATTAAACCACTTTAGTTGTTATAATGACACCAAATTTGAAAGCCATCTGTGACTTTTCTGTTCTTACTCTGCAACAACCATGGCAATTACAAGTTAAAAAGTAAAATGTATGCAAATTTTAAAATGGAGAATGCGGGCATCGATCCCGCTACCTCTCGCATGCTAAGCGAGCGCTCTACCATTTGAGCTAATTCCCCTGTGTGCTCACTCAGCATCACATTTCAAAAGTAACGTTACTGCTGTCCACACTTTATTTTAAGTCTAATTGCCCATAACATGAGTGTTCAGTTCACTCCTAACTGATGCCTTAACTACACCTAGGGGATGTTTTACACTTCAGGTTGGCATGTTTAGTACTTGAATAGGAGTGATATCACTGTATGTTAACCTAGACTCAGGCCCTACCTAATCTTGGAGATACATTTCTCATGAATGAGTAACCAAGGGAGATACAATTTTTAGGAGTTAGTGCATGTCTAATGCAAGATTAATCACCATATTATGAGAGCCAATGCAATCATCCAGCAAAAAATACTTGTTTTCGCCCAACGTGGGGCTCGAACCCACGACCCTGAGATTAAGAGTCTCATGCTCTACCGACTGAGCTAGCCGGGCTCCCACTTAAATATGGTATGCAGACTCATCATTTTTTATTAAGGAAAACCGTTTCTGGATATTCCTCTGCTCTTGTTTTGCAAGGAACTTCACTTTTATACATCCTTCAGAGGAAAGAATGTCAAGTAAAATAAGACGAAATGAAAATGGAAGGTGTGAAATTTTCATTTTGAGATTGCATAAGAAATCAAATTCCTCTCACGTGCTATAGAATACCTAAACACTTTTGATTAAACCACTTTAGTTGTTATAATGACACCAAATTTGAAAGCCATCTGTGACTTTTCTGTTCTTACTCTGCAACAACCATGGCAATTACAAGTTAAAAAGTAAAATGTATGCAAATTTTGGAATGGAGAATGCGGGCATCGATCCCGCTACCTCTCACATGCTAAGCGAGCGCTCTACCATTTGAGCTAATTCCCCTGTGTGCTCACTCAGCATCACATTTCAAAAGTAACGTTACTGCTGTCCACACTTTATTTTAAGTCTAATTGCCCATAACATGAGTGTTCAGTTCACTCCTAACTGATGCATTAACTACACCTAGGGGATGTTTTACATTTCAGGTTGGCATGTTTAGTACTTGAATAGGAGTGATATCACTGCATGTTAACCTAGACTCAGGCCCTACCTAATCTTGGAGATACATTTCTCATGAATGAGTAACCAAGGGAGATACAATTTTTAGGAGTTAGTGCATGTCTAATGCAAGATTAATCACCATATTATGAGAGCCAATGCTATCATCCAGCAAAAAATACTCGTTTTCGCCCAACGTGGGGCTCGAACCCACGACCCTGAGATTAAGAGTCTCATGCTCTACCGACTGAGCTAGCCGGGCTCCCACTTTAAAATGGTATGCAGACTCATCATTTTTTATTAAGGAAAACTGTTTCTGGATATTCCTCTGCTCTTGTTTTGCAAGGAACTTCACTTTTATACATCCTTCAGAGGAAAGAATGTCAAGTAAAATAAGACGAAATGAAAATGGAAGGTGTGAAATTTTCATTTTGAGATTGCATAAGAAATCAAATTCCTCTCACGTGCTATAGAATACCTAAACACTTTTGATTAAACCACTTTAGTTGTTATAATGACACCAAATTTGAAAGCCATCTGTGACTTTTCTGTTCTTACTCTGCAACAACCATGGCAATTACAAGTTAAAAAGTAAAATGTATGCAAATTTTAAAATGGAGAATGCGGGCATCGATCCCGCTACCTCTCGCATGCTAAGCGAGCGCTCTACCATT
The DNA here is from genome assembly GCF_964204655.1 of Triturus cristatus. Taxonomy (NCBI): domain Eukaryota; kingdom Metazoa; phylum Chordata; class Amphibia; order Caudata; family Salamandridae; genus Triturus; species Triturus cristatus. Next base: position 122,050,321 of record NC_140585.1, on the reverse strand, counting down.
TGAGCTAATTCCCCTGTGTGCTCACTCAGCATCACATTTCAAAAGTAACGTTACTGCTGTCCACACTTTATTTTAAGTCTAATTGCCCATAACATGAGTGTTCAGTTCACTCCTAACTGATGCCTTAACTACACCTAGGGGATGTTTTACACTTCAGGTTGGCATGTTTAGTACTTGAATAGGAGTGATATCACTGTATGTTAACCTAGACTCAGGCCCTACCTAATCTTGGAGATACCTTTCTCATGAATGAGTAACCAAGGGAGATACAATTTTTAGGAGTTAGTGCATGTCTAATGCAAGATTAATCACCATATTATGAGAGCCAATGCTATCATCCAGCAAAAAATACTCGTTTTCGCCCAACGTGGGGCTCGAACCCACGACCCTGAGATTAAGAGTCTCATGCTCTACCGACTGAGCTAGCCGGGCTCCCACTTAAATATGGTATGCAGACTCATCATTTTTTATTAAGGAAAACCGTTTCTGGATATTCCTCTGCTCTTGTTTTGCAAGGAACTTCACTTTTATACATCCTTCAGAGGAAAGAATGTCAAGTAAAATAAGACGAAATGAAAATGGAAGGTGTGAAATTTTCATTTTGAGATTGCATAAGAAATCAAATTCCTCTCACGTGCTATAGAATACCTAAACACTTTTGATTAAACCACTTTAGTTGTTATAATGACACCAAATTTGAAAGCCATCTGTGACTTTTCTGTTCTTACTCTGCAACAACCATGGCAATTACAAGTTAAAAAGTAAAATGTATGCAAATTTTGGAATGGAGAATGCGGGCATCGATCCCGCTACCTCTCACATGCTAAGCGAGCGCTCTACCATTTGAGCTAATTCCCCTGTGTGCTCACTCAGCATCACATTTCAAAAGTAACGTTACTGCTGTCCACACTTTATTTTAAGTCTAATTGCCCATAACATGAGTGTTCAGTTCACTCCTAACTGATGCATTAACTACACCTAGGGGATGTTTTACATTTCAGGTTGGCATGTTTAGTACTTGAATAGGAGTGATATCACTGCATGTTAACCTAGACTCAGGCCCTACCTAATCTTGGAGATACATTTCTCATGAATGAGTAACCAAGGGAGATACAATTTTTAGGAGTTAGTGCATGTCTAATGCAAGATTAATCACCATATTATGAGAGCCAATGCTATCATCCAGCAAAAAATACTCGTTTTCGCCCAACGTGGGGCTCGAACCCACGACCCTGAGATTAAGAGTCTCATGCTCTACCGACTGAGCTAGCCGGGCTCCCACTTTAAAATGGTATGCAGACTCATCATTTTTTATTAAGGAAAACTGTTTCTGGATATTCCTCTGCTCTTGTTTTGCAAGGAACTTCACTTTTATACATCCTTCAGAGGAAAGAATGTCAAGTAAAATAAGACGAAATGAAAATGGAAGGTGTGAAATTTTCATTTTGAGATTGCATAAGAAATCAAATTCCTCTCACGTGCTATAGAATACCTAAACACTTTTGATTAAACCACTTTAGTTGTTATAATGACACCAAATTTGAAAGCCATCTGTGACTTTTCTGTTCTTACTCTGCAACAACCATGGCAATTACAAGTTAAAAAGTAAAATGTATGCAAATTTTAAAATGGAGAATGCGGGCATCGATCCCGCTACCTCTCGCATGCTAAGCGAGCGCTCTACCATTTGAGCTAATTCCCCTGTGTGCTCACTCAGCATCACATTTCAAAAGTAACGTTACTGCTGTCCACACTTTATTTTAAGTCTAATTGCCCATAACATGAGTGTTCAGTTCACTCCTAACTGATGCCTTAACTACACCTAGGGGATGTTTTACACTTCAGGTTGGCATGTTTAGTACTTGAATAGGAGTGATATCACTGTATGTTAACCTAGACTCAGGCCCTACCTAATCTTGGAGATACCTTTCTCATGAATGAGTAACCAAGGGAGATACAATTTTTAGGAGTTAGTGCATGTCTAATGCAAGATTAATCACCATATTATGAGAGCCAATGCTATCATCCAGCAAAAAATACTCGTTTTCGCCCAACGTGGGGCTCGAACCCACGACCCTGAGATTAAGAGTCTCATGCTCTACCGACTGAGCTAGCCGGGCTCCCACTTAAATATGGTATGCAGACTCATCATTTTTTATTAAGGAAAACCGTTTCTGGATATTCCTCTGCTCTTGTTTTGCAAGGAACTTCACTTTTATACATCCTTCAGAGGAAAGAATGTCAAGTAAAATAAGACGAAATGAAAATGGAAGGTGTGAAATTTTCATTTTGAGATTGCATAAGAAATCAAATTCCTCTCACGTGCTATAGAATACCTAAACACTTTTGATTAAACCACTTTAGTTGTTATAATGACACCAAATTTGAAAGCCATCTGTGACTTTTCTGTTCTTACTCTGCAACAACCATGGCAATTACAAGTTAAAAAGTAAAATGTATGCAAATTTTAAAATGGAGAATGCGGGCATCGATCCCGCTACCTCTCGCATGCTAAGCGAGCGCTCTACCATTTGAGCTAATTCCCCTGTGTGCTCACTCAGCATCACATTTCAAAAGTAACGTTACTGCTGTCCACACTTTATTTTAAGTCTAATTGCCCATAACATGAGTGTTCAGTTCACTCCTAACTGATGCCTTAACTACACCTAGGGGATGTTTTACACTTCAGGTTGGCATGTTTAGTACTTGAATAGGAGTGATATCACTGTATGTTAACCTAGACTCAGGCCCTACCTTATCTTGGAGATACATTTCTCATGAATGAGTAACCAAGGGAGATACAATTTTTAGGAGTTAGTGCATGTCTAATGCAAGATTAATCACCATATTATGAGAGCCAATGCAATCATCCAGCAAAAAATAATCGTTTTCGCCCAACGTGGGGCTCGAACCCACGACCCTGATATTAAGAGTCTCATGCTCTACCGACTGAGCTAGCCGGGCTCCCACTTAAATATGGTATGCAGACTCATCATTTTTTATTAAGGAAAACCGTTTCTGGATATTCCTCTGCTCTTGTTTTGCAAGGAACTTCACTTTTATACATCCTTCAGAGGAAAGAATGTCAAGTAAAATAAGACGAAATGAAAATGGAAGGTGTGAAATTTTCATTTTGAGATTGCATAAGAAATCAAATTCCTCTCACGTGCTATAGAATACCTAAACACTTTTGATTAAACCACTTTAGTTGTTATAATGACACCAAATTTGAAAGCCATCTGTGACTTTTCTGTTCTTACTCTTCAACAACCATGGCAATTACAAGTTAAAAAGTAAAATGTATGCAAATTTTAGAATGGAGAATGCGGGCATCGATCCCGCTACCTCTCGCATGCTAAGCGAGCGCTCTACCATTTGAGCTAATTCCCCTGTGTGCTCACTCAGCATCACATTTCAAAAGTAACGTTACTGCTGTCCACACTTTATTTTAAGTCTAATTGCCCATAACATGAGTGTTCAGTTCACTCCTAACTGATGCCTTAACTACACCTAGGGGATGTTTTACACTTCAGGTTGGCATGTTTAGTACTTGAATAGGAGTGATATCACTGCATGTTAACCTAGACTCAGGCCCTACCTAATCTTGGAGATACCTTTCTCATGAATGAGTAACCAAGGGAGATACAATTTTTAGGAGTTAGTGCATGTCTAATGCAAGATTAATCACCATATTATGAGAGCCAATGCTATCATCCAGCAAAAAATACTCGTTTTCGCCCAACGTGGGGCTCGAACCCACGACCCTGAGATTAAGAGTCTCATGCTCTACCGACTGAGCTAGCCGGGCTCCCACTTAAATATGGTATGCAGACTCATCATTTTTTATTAAGGAAAACCGTTTCTGGATATTCCTCTGCTCTTGTTTTGCAAGGAACTTCACTTTTATACATCCTTCAGAGGAAAGAATGTCAAGTAAAATAAGACGAAATGAAAATGGAAGGTGTGAAATTTTCATTTTGAGATTGCATAAGAAATCAAATTCCTCTCACGTGCTATAGAATACCTAAACACTTTTGATTAAACCACTTTAGTTGTTATAATGACACCAAATTTGAAAGCCATCTGTGACTTTTCTGTTCTTACTCTGCAACAACCATGGCAATTACAAGTTAAAAAGTAAAATGTATGCAAATTTTGGAATGGAGAATGCGGGCATCGATCCCGCTACCTCTCACATGCTAAGCGAGCGCTCTACCATTTGAGCTAATTCCCCTGTGTGCTCACTCAGCATCACATTTCAAAAGTAACGTTACTGCTGTCCACACTTTATTTTAAGTCTAATTGCCCATAACATGAGTGTTCAGTTCACTCCTAACTGATGCATTAACTACACCTAGGGGATGTTTTACATTTCAGGTTGGCATGTTTAGTACTTGAATAGGAGTGATATCACTGCATGTTAACCTAGACTCAGGCCCTACCTAATCTTGGAGATACCTTTCTCATGAATGAGTAACCAAGGGAGATACAATTTTTAGGAGTTAGTGCATGTCTAATGCAAGATTAATCACCATATTATGAGAGCCAATGCTATCATCCAGCAAAAAATACTCGTTTTCGCCCAACGTGGGGCTCGAACCCACGACCCTGAGATTAAGAGTCTCATGCTCTACCGACTGAGCTAGCCGGGCTCCCACTTAAATATGGTATGCAGACTCATCATTTTTTATTAAGGAAAACCGTTTCTGGATATTCCTCTGCTCTTGTTTTGCAAGGAACTTCACTTTTATACATCCTTCAGAGGAAAGAATGTCAAGTAAAATAAGACGAAATGAAAATGGAAGGTGTGAAATTTTCATTTTGAGATTGCATAAGAAATCAAATTCCTCTCACGTGCTATAGAATACCTAAACACTTTTGATTAAACCACTTTAGTTGTTATAATGACACCAAATTTGAAAGCCATCTGTGACTTTTCTGTTCTTACTCTGCAACAACCATGGCAATTACAAGTTAAAAAGTAAAATGTATGCAAATTTTGGAATGGAGAATGCGGGCATCGATCCCGCTACCTCTCACATGCTAAGCGAGCGCTCTACCATTTGAGCTAATTCCCCTGTGTGCTCACTCAGCATCACATTTCAAAAGTAACGTTACTGCTGTCCACACTTTATTTTAAGTCTAATTGCCCATAACATGAGTGTTCAGTTCACTCCTAACTGATGCATTAACTACACCTAGGGGATGTTTTACATTTCAGGTTGGCATGTTTAGTACTTGAATAGGAGTGATATCACTGCATGTTAACCTAGACTCAGGCCCTACCTAATCTTGGAGATACATTTCTCATGAATGAGTAACCAAGGGAGATACAATTTTTAGGAGTTAGTGCATGTCTAATGCAAGATTAATCACCATATTATGAGAGCCAATGCAATCATCCAGCAAAAAATACTCGTTTTCGCCCAACGTGGGGCTCGAACCCACGACCCTGATATTAAGAGTCTCATGCTCTACCGACTGAGCTAGCCGGGCTCCCACTTAAATATGGTATGCAGACTCATCATTTTTTATTAAGGAAAACCGTTTCTGGATATTCCTCTGCTCTTGTTTTGCAAGGAACTTCACTTTTATACATCCTTCAGAGGAAAGAATGTCAAGTAAAATAAGACGAAATGAAAATGGAAGGTGTGAAATTTTCATTTTGAGATTGCATAAGAAATCAAATTCCTCTCACGTGCTATAGAATACCTAAACACTTTTGATTAAACCACTTTAGTTGTTATAATGACACCAAATTTGAAAGCCATCTGTGACTTTTCTGTTCTTACTCTGCAACAACCATGGCAATTACAAGTTAAAAAGTAAAATGTATGCAAATTTTAAAATGGAGAATGCGGGCATCGATCCCGCTACCTCTCGCATGCTAAGCGAGCGCTCTACCATTTGAGCTAATTCCCCTGTGTGCTCACTCAGCATCACATTTCAAAAGTAACGTTACTGCTGTCCACACTTTATTTTAAGTCTAATTGCCCATAACATGAGTGTTCAGTTCACTCCTAACTGATGCCTTAACTACACCTAGGGGATGTTTTACACTTCAGGTTGGCATGTTTAGTACTTGAATAGGAGTGATATCACTGTATGTTAACCTAGACTCAGGCCCTACCTAATCTTGGAGATACATTTCTCATGAATGAGTAACCAAGGGAGATACAATTTTTAGGAGTTAGTGCATGTCTAATGCAAGATTAATCACCATATTATGAGAGCCAATGCAATCATCCAGCAAAAAATAATCGTTTTCGCCCAACGTGGGGCTCGAACCCACGACCCTGAGATTAAGAGTCTCATGCTCTACCGACTGAGCTAGCCGGGCTCCCACTTTAATATGGTATGCAGACTCATCATTTTTTATTAAGGAAAACTGTTTCTGGATATTCCTCTGCTCTTGTTTTGCAAGGAACTTCACTTTTATACATCCTTCAGAGGAAAGAATGTCAAGTAAAATAAGACGAAATGAAAATGGAAGGTGTGAAATTTTCATTTTGAGATTGCATAAGAAATCAAATTCCTCTCACGTGCTATAGAATACCTAAACACTTTTGATTAAACCACTTTAGTTGTTATAATGACACCAAATTTGAAAGCCATCTGTGACTTTTCTGTTCTTACTCTGCAACAACCATGGCAATTACAAGTTAAAAAGTAAAATGTATGCAAATTTTAAAATGGAGAATGCGGGCATCGATCCCGCTACCTCTCGCTTGCTAAGCGAGCGCTCTACCATTTGAGCTAATTCCCCTGTGTGCTCACTCAGCATCACATTTCAAAAGTAACGTTACTGCTGTCCACACTTTATTTTAAGTCTAATTGCCCATAACATGAGTGTTCAGTTCACTCCTAACTGATGCCTTAACTACACCTAGGGGATGTTTTACACTTCAGGTTGGCATGTTTAGTACTTGAATAGGAGTGATATCACTGTATGTTAACCTAGACTCAGGCCCTACCTAATCTTGGAGATACATTTCTCATGAATGAGTAACCAAGGGAGATACAATTTTTAGGAGTTAGTGCATGTCTAATGCAAGATTAATCACCATATTATGAGAGCCAATGCTATCATCCAGCAAAAAATACTCGTTTTCGCCCAACGTGGGGCTCGAACCCACGACCCTGAGATTAAGAGTCTCATGCTCTACCGACTGAGCTAGCCGGGCTCCCACTTAAATATGGTATGCAGACTCATCATTTTTTATTAAGGAAAACCGTTTCTGGATATTCCTCTGCTCTTGTTTTGCAAGGAACTTCACTTTTATACATCCTTCAGAGGAAAGAATGTCAAGTAAAATAAGACGAAATGAAAATGGAAGGTGTGAAATTTTCATTTTGAGATTGCATAAGAAATCAAATTCCTCTCACGTGCTATAGAATACCTAAACACTTTTGATTAAACCACTTTAGTTGTTATAATGACACCAAATTTGAAAGCCATCTGTGACTTTTCTGTTCTTACTCTGCAACAACCATGGCAATTACAAGTTAAAAAGTAAAATGTATGCAAATTTTGGAATGGAGAATGCGGGCATCGATCCCGCTACCTCTCACATGCTAAGCGAGCGCTCTACCATTTGAGCTAATTCCCCTGTGTGCTCACTCAGCATCACATTTCAAAAGTAACGTTACTGCTGTCCACACTTTATTTTAAGTCTAATTGCCCATAACATGAGTGTTCAGTTCACTCCTAACTGATGCATTAACTACACCTAGGGGATGTTTTACATTTCAGGTTGGCATGTTTAGTACTTGAATAGGAGTGATATCACTGCATGTTAACCTAGACTCAGGCCCTACCTAATCTTGGAGATACATTTCTCATGAATGAGTAACCAAGGGAGATACAATTTTTAGGAGTTAGTGCATGTCTAATGCAAGATTAATCACCATATTATGAGAGCCAATGCTATCATCCAGCAAAAAATACTCGTTTTCGCCCAACGTGGGGCTCGAACCCACGACCCTGAGATTAAGAGTCTCATGCTCTACCGACTGAGCTAGCCGGGCTCCCTCTTAAATATGGTATGCAGACTCATCATTTTTTATTAAGGAAAACTGTTTCTGGATATTCCTCTGCTCTTGTTTTGCAAGGAACTTCACTTTTATACATCCTTCAGAGGAAAGAATGTCAAGTAAAATAAGACGAAATGAAAATGGAAGGTGTGAAATTTTCATTTTGAGATTGCATAAGAAATCAAATTCCTCTCACGTGCTATAGAATACCTAAACACTTTTGATTAAACCACTTTAGTTGTTATAATGACACCAAATTTGAAAGCCATCTGTGACTTTTCTGTTCTTACTCTGCAACAACCATGGCAATTACAAGTTAAAAAGTAAAATGTATGCAAATTTTAAAATGGAGAATGCGGGCATCGATCCCGCTACCTCTCGCATGCTAAGCGAGCGCTCTACCATTTGAGCTAATTCCCCTGTGTGCTCACTCAGCATCACATTTCAAAAGTAACGTTACTGCTGTCCACACTTTATTTTAAGTCTAATTGCCCATAACATGAGTGTTCAGTTCACTCCTAACTGATGCCTTAACTACACCTAGGGGATGTTTTACACTTCAGGTTGGCATGTTTAGTACTTGAATAGGAGTGATATCACTGTATGTTAACCTAGACTCAGGCCCTACCTAATCTTGGAGATACATTTCTCATGAATGAGTAACCAAGGGAGATACAATTTTTAGGAGTTAGTGCATGTCTAATGCAAGATTAATCACCATATTATGAGAGCCAATGCAATCATCCAGCAAAAAATACTTGTTTTCGCCCAACGTGGGGCTCGAACCCACGACCCTGAGATTAAGAGTCTCATGCTCTACCGACTGAGCTAGCCGGGCTCCCACTTAAATATGGTATGCAGACTCATCATTTTTTATTAAGGAAAACCGTTTCTGGATATTCCTCTGCTCTTGTTTTGCAAGGAACTTCACTTTTATACATCCTTCAGAGGAAAGAATGTCAAGTAAAATAAGACGAAATGAAAATGGAAGGTGTGAAATTTTCATTTTGAGATTGCATAAGAAATCAAATTCCTCTCACGTGCTATAGAATACCTAAACACTTTTGATTAAACCACTTTAGTTGTTATAATGACACCAAATTTGAAAGCCATCTGTGACTTTTCTGTTCTTACTCTGCAACAACCATGGCAATTACAAGTTAAAAAGTAAAATGTATGCAAATTTTGGAATGGAGAATGCGGGCATCGATCCCGCTACCTCTCACATGCTAAGCGAGCGCTCTACCATTTGAGCTAATTCCCCTGTGTGCTCACTCAGCATCACATTTCAAAAGTAACGTTACTGCTGTCCACACTTTATTTTAAGTCTAATTGCCCATAACATGAGTGTTCAGTTCACTCCTAACTGATGCATTAACTACACCTAGGGGATGTTTTACATTTCAGGTTGGCATGTTTAGTACTTGAATAGGAGTGATATCACTGCATGTTAACCTAGACTCAGGCCCTACCTAATCTTGGAGATACATTTCTCATGAATGAGTAACCAAGGGAGATACAATTTTTAGGAGTTAGTGCATGTCTAATGCAAGATTAATCACCATATTATGAGAGCCAATGCTATCATCCAGCAAAAAATACTCGTTTTCGCCCAACGTGGGGCTCGAACCCACGACCCTGAGATTAAGAGTCTCATGCTCTACCGACTGAGCTAGCCGGGCTCCCACTTTAAAATGGTATGCAGACTCATCATTTTTTATTAAGGAAAACTGTTTCTGGATATTCCTCTGCTCTTGTTTTGCAAGGAACTTCACTTTTATACATCCTTCAGAGGAAAGAATGTCAAGTAAAATAAGACGAAATGAAAATGGAAGGTGTGAAATTTTCATTTTGAGATTGCATAAGAAATCAAATTCCTCTCACGTGCTATAGAATACCTAAACACTTTTGATTAAACCACTTTAGTTGTTATAATGACACCAAATTTGAAAGCCATCTGTGACTTTTCTGTTCTTACTCTGCAACAACCATGGCAATTACAAGTTAAAAAGTAAAATGTATGCAAATTTTAAAATGGAGAATGCGGGCATCGATCCCGCTACCTCTCGCATGCTAAGCGAGCGCTCTACCATTTGAGCTAATTCCCCTGTGTGCTCACTCAGCATCACATTTCAAAAGTAACGTTACTGCTGTCCACACTTTATTTTAAGTCTAATTGCCCATAACATGAGTGTTCAGTTCACTCCTAACTGATGCCTTAACTACACCTAGGGGATGTTTTACACTTCAGGTTGGCATGTTTAGTACTTGAATAGGAGTGATATCACTGTATGTTAACCTAGACTCAGGCCCTACCTAATCTTGGAGATACCTTTCTCATGAATGAGTAACCAAGGGAGATACAATTTTTAGGAGTTAGTGCATGTCTAATGCAAGATTAATCACCATATTATGAGAGCCAATGCTATCATCCAGCAAAAAATACTCGTTTTCGCCCAACGTGGGGCTCGAACCCACGACCCTGAGATTAAGAGTCTCATGCTCTACCGACTGAGCTAGCCGGGCTCCCACTTAAATATGGTATGCAGACTCATCATTTTTTATTAAGGAAAACCGTTTCTGGATATTCCTCTGCTCTTGTTTTGCAAGGAACTTCACTTTTATACATCCTTCAGAGGAAAGAATGTCAAGTAAAATAAGACGAAATGAAAATGGAAGGTGTGAAATTTTCATTTTGAGATTGCATAAGAAATCAAATTCCTCTCACGTGCTATAGAATACCTAAACACTTTTGATTAAACCACTTTAGTTGTTATAATGACACCAAATTTGAAAGCCATCTGTGACTTTTCTGTTCTTACTCTGCAACAACCATGGCAATTACAAGTTAAAAAGTAAAATGTATGCAAATTTTGGAATGGAGAATGCGGGCATCGATCCCGCTACCTCTCACATGCTAAGCGAGCGCTCTACCATTTGAGCTAATTCCCCTGTGTGCTCACTCAGCATCACATTTCAAAAGTAACGTTACTGCTGTCCACACTTTATTTTAAGTCTAATTGCCCATAACATGAGTGTTCAGTTCACTCCTAACTGATGCATTAACTACACCTAGGGGATGTTTTACATTTCAGGTTGGCATGTTTAGTACTTGAATAGGAGTGATATCACTGCATGTTAACCTAGACTCAGGCCCTACCTAATCTTGGAGATACATTTCTCATGAATGAGTAACCAAGGGAGATACAATTTTTAGGAGTTAGTGCATGTCTAATGCAAGATTAATCACCATATTATGAGAGCCAATGCTATCATCCAGCAAAAAATACTCGTTTTCGCCCAACGTGGGGCTCGAACCCACGACCCTGAGATTAAGAGTCTCATGCTCTACCGACTGAGCTAGCCGGGATCCCACTTTAAAATGGTATGCAGACTCATCATTTTTTATTAAGGAAAACTGTTTCTGGATATTCCTCTGCTCTTGTTTTGCAAGGAACTTCACTTTTATACATCCTTCAGAGGAAAGAATGTCAAGTAAAATAAGACGAAATGAAAATGGAAGGTGTGAAATTTTCATTTTGAGATTGCATAAGAAATCAAATTCCTCTCACGTGCTATAGAATACCTAAACACTTTTGATTAAACCACTTTAGTTGTTATAATGACACCAAATTTGAAAGCCATCTGTGACTTTTCTGTTCTTACTCTGCAACAACCATGGCAATTACAAGTTAAAAAGTAAAATGTATGCAAATTTTAAAATGGAGAATGCGGGCATCGATCCCGCTACCTCTCGCATGCTAAGCGAGCGCTCTACCATTTGAGCTAATTCCCCTGTGTGCTCACTCAGCATCACATTTCAAAAGTAACGTTACTGCTGTCCACACTTTATTTTAAGTCTAATTGCCCATAACATGAGTGTTCAGTTCACTCCTAACTGATGCCTTAACTACACCTAGGGGATGTTTTACACTTCAGGTTGGCATGTTTAGTACTTGAATAGGAGTGATATCACTGTATGTTAACCTAGACTCAGGCCCTACCTAATCTTGGAGATACATTTCTCATGAATGAGTAACCAAGGGAGATACAATTTTTAGGAGTTAGTGCATGTCTAATGCAAGATTAATCACCATATTATGAGAGCGAATGCACTCATCCAGCAAAAAATACTCGTTTTCGCCCAACGTGGGGCTCGAACCCACGACCCTGATATTAAGAGTCTCATGCTCTACCGACTGAGCTAGCCGGGCTCCCACTTAAATATGGTATGCAGACTCATCATTTTTTATTAAGGAAAACCGTTTCTGGATATTCCTCTGCTCTTGTTTTGCAAGGAACTTCACTTTTATACATCCTTCAGAGGAAAGAATGTCAAGTAAAATAAGACGAAATGAAAATGGAAGGTGTGAAATTTTCATTTTGAGATTGCATAAGAAATCAAATTCCTCTCACGTGCTATAGAATACCTAAACACTTTTGATTAAACCACTTTAGTTGTTATAATGACACCAAATTTGAAAGCCATCTGTGACTTTTCTGTTCTTACTCTTCAACAACCATGGCAATTACAAGTTAAAAAGTAAAATGTATGCAAATTTTAGAATGGAGAATGCGGGCATCGATCCCGCTACCTCTCGCATGCTAAGCGAGCGCTCTACCATTTGAGCTAATTCCCCTGTGTGCTCACTCAGCATCACATTTCAAAAGTAACGTTACTGCTGTCCACACTTTATTTTAAGTCTAATTGCCCATAACATGAGTGTTCAGTTCACTCCTAACTGATGCCTTAACTACACCTAGGGGATGTTTTACACTTCAGGTTGGCATGTTTAGTACTTGAATAGGAGTGATATCACTGCATGTTAACCTAGACTCAGGCCCTACCTAATCTTGGAGATACCTTTCTCATGAATGAGTAACCAAGGGAGATACAATTTTTAGGAGTTAGTGCATGTCTAATGCAAGATTAATCACCATATTATGAGAGCCAATGCTATCATCCAGCAAAAAATACTCGTTTTCGCCCAACGTGGGGCTCGAACCCACGACCCTGAGATTAAGAGTCTCATGCTCTACCGACTGAGCTAGCCGGGCTCCCACTTAAATATGGTATGCAGACTCATCATTTTTTATTAAGGAAAACCGTTTCTGGATATTCCTCTGCTCTTGTTTTGCAAGGAACTTCACTTTTATACATCCTTCAGAGGAAAGAATGTCAAGTAAAATAAGACGAAATGAAAATGGAAGGTGTGAAATTTTCATTTTGAGATTGCATAAGAAATCAAATTCCTCTCACGTGCTATAGAATACCTAAACACTTTTGATTAAACCACTTTAGTTGTTATAATGACACCAAATTTGAAAGCCATCTGTGACTTTTCTGTTCTTACTCTGCAACAACCATGGCAATTACAAGTTAAAAAGTAAAATGTATGCAAATTTTAGAATGGAGAATGCGGGCATCGATCCCGCTACCTCTCGCATGCTAAGCGAGCGCTCTACCATTTGAGCTAATTCCCCTGTGTGCTCACTCATCATCACATTTCAAAAGTAACGTTACTGCTGTCCACACTTTATTTTAAGTCTAATTGCCCATAACATGAGTGTTCAGTTCACTCCTAACTGATGCCTTAACTACACCTAGGGGATGTTTTACACTTCAGGTTGGCATGTTTAGTACTTGAATAGGAGTGATATCACTGCATGTTAACCTAGACTCAGGCCCTACCTAATCTTGGAGATACCTTTCTCATGAATGAGTAACCAAGGGAGATACAATTTTTAGGAGTTAGTGCATGTCTAATGCAAGATTAATCACCATATTATGAGAGCCAATGCTATCATCCAGCAAAAAATACTCGTTTTCGCCCAACGTGGGGCTCGAACCCACGACCCTGAGATTAAGAGTCTCATGCTCTACCGACTGAGCTAGCCGGGCTCCCACTTAAATATGGTATGCAGACTCATCATTTTTTATTAAGGAAAACCGTTTCTGGATATTCCTCTGCTCTTGTTTTGCAAGGAACTTCACTTTTATACATCCTTCAGAGGAAAGAATGTCAAGTAAAATAAGACGAAATGAAAATGGAAGGTGTGAAATTTTCATTTTGAGATTGCATAAGAAATCAAATTCCTCTCACGTGCTATAGAATACCTAAACACTTTTGATTAAACCACTTTAGTTGTTATAATGACACCAAATTTGAAAGCCATCTGTGACTTTTCTGTTCTTACTCTGCAACAACCATGGCAATTACAAGTTAAAAAGTAAAATGTATGCAAATTTTGGAATGGAGAATGCGGGCATCGATCCCACTACCTCTCACATGCTAAGCGAGCGCTCTACCATTTGAGCTAATTCCCCTGTGTGCTCACTCAGCATCACATTTCAAAAGTAACGTTACTGCTGTCCACACTTTATTTTAAGTCTAATTGCCCATAACATGAGTGTTCAGTTCACTCCTAACTGATGCATTAACTACACCTAGGGGATGTTTTACATTTCAGGTTGGCATGTTTAGTACTTGAATAGGAGTGATATCACTGCATGTTAACCTAGACTCAGGCCCTACCTAATCTTGGAGATACATTTCTCATGAATGAGTAACCAAGGGAGATACAATTTTTAGGAGTTAGTGCATGTCTAATGCAAGATTAATCACCATATTATGAGAGCCAATGCTATCATCCAGCAAAAAATACTGGTTTTCGCCCAACGTGGGGCTCGAACCCACGACCCTGAGATTAAGAGTCTTATGCTCTACCGACTGAGCTAGCCGGGCTCCCACTTAAATATGGTATGCAGACTCATCATTTTTTATTAAGGAAAACTGTTTCTGGATATTCCTCTGCTCTTGTTTTGCAAGGAACTTCACTTTTATACATCCTTCAGAGGAAAGAATGTCAAGTAAAATAAGACGAAATGAAAATGGAAGGTGTGAAATTTTCATTTTGAGATTGCATAAGAAATCAAATTCCTCTCACGTGCTATAGAATACCTAAACACTTTTGATTAAACCACTTTAGTTGTTATAATGACACCAAATTTGAAAGCCATCTGTGACTTTTCTGTTCTTACTCTGCAACAACCATGGCAATTACAAGTTAAAAAGTAAAATGTATGCAAATTTTAAAATGGAGAATGCGGGCATCGATCCCGCTACCTCTCGCATGCTAAGCGAGCGCTCTACCATTTGAGCTAATTCCCCTGTGTGCTCACTCAGCATCACATTTCAAAAGTAACGTTACTGCTGTCCACACTTTATTTTAAGTCTAATTGCCCATAACATGAGTGTTCAGTTCACTCCTAACTGATGCCTTAACTACACCTAGGGGATGTTTTACACTTCAGGTTGGCATGTTTAGTACTTGAATAGGAGTGATATCACTGTATGTTAACCTAGACTCAGGCCCTACCTAATCTTGGAGATACATTTCTCATGAATGAGTAACCAAGGGAGATACAATTTTTAGGAGTTAGTGCATGTCTAATGCAAGATTAATCACCATATTATGAGAGCCAATGCAATCATCCAGCAAAAAATAATTGTTTTCGCCCAACGTGGGGCTCGAACCCACGACCCTGATATTAAGAGTCTCATGCTCTACCGACTGAGCTAGCCGGGCTCCCACTTAAATATGGTATGCAGACTCATCATTTTTTATTAAGGAAAACCGTTTCTGGATATTCCTCTGCTCTTGTTTTGCAAGGAACTTCACTTTTATACATCCTTCAGAGGAAAGAATGTCAAGTAAAATAAGACGAAATGAAAATGGAAGGTGTGAAATTTTCATTTTGAGATTGCATAAGAAATCAAATTCCTCTCACGTGCTATAGAATACCTAAACACTTTTGATTAAACCACTTTAGTTGTTATAATGACACCAAATTTGAAAGCCATCTGTGACTTTTCTGTTCTTACTCTTCAACAACCATGGCAATTACAAGTTAAAAAGTAAAATGTATGCAAATTTTAGAATGGAGAATGCGGGCATCGATCCCGCTACCTCTCGCATGCTAAGCGAGCGCTCTACCATTTGAGCTAATTCCCCTGTGTGCTCACTCAGCATCACATTTCAAAAGTAACGTTACTGCTGTCCACACTTTATTTTAAGTCTAATTGCCCATAACATGAGTGTTCAGTTCACTCCTAACTGATGCCTTAACTACACCTAGGGGATGTTTTACACTTCAGGTTGGCATGTTTAGTACTTGAATAGGAGTGATATCACTGCATGTTAACCTAGACTCAGGCCCTACCTAATCCTGGAGATACCTTTCTCATGAATGAGTAACCAAGGGAGATACAATTTTTAGGAGTTAGTGCATGTCTAATGCAAGATTAATCACCATATTATGAGAGCCAATGCTATCATCCAGCAAAAAATACTCGTTTTCGCCCAACGTGGGGCTCGAACCCACGACCCTGAGATTAAGAGTCTCATGCTCTACCGACTGAGCTAGCCGGGCTCCCACTTAAATATGGTATGCAGACTCATCATTTTTTATTAAGGAAAACCGTTTCTGGATATTCCTCTGCTCTTGTTTTGCAAGGAACTTCACTTTTATACATCCTTCAGAGGAAAGAATGTCAAGTAAAATAAGACGAAATGAAAATGGAAGGTGTGAAATTTTCATTTTGAGATTGCATAAGAAATCAAATTCCTCTCACGTGCTATAGAATACCTAAACACTTTTGATTAAACCACTTTAGTTGTTATAATGACACCAAATTTGAAAGCCATCTGTGACTTTTCTGTTCTTACTCTGCAACAACCATGGCAATTACAAGTTAAAAAGTAAAATGTATGCAAATTTTGGAATGGAGAATGCGGGCATCGATCCCGCTACCTCTCACATGCTAAGCGAGCGCTCTACCATTTGAGCTAATTCCCCTGTGTGCTCACTCAGCATCACATTTCAAAAGTAACGTTACTGCTGTCCACACTTTATTTTAAGTCTAATTGCCCATAACATGAGTGTTCAGTTCACTCCTAACTGATGCATTAACTACACCTAGGGGATGTTTTACATTTCAGGTTGGCATGTTTAGTACTTGAATAGGAGTGATATCACTGCATGTTAACCTAGACTCAGGCCCTACCTAATCTTGGAGATACATTTCTCATGAATGAGTAACCAAGGGAGATACAATTTTTAGGAGTTAGTGCATGTCTAATGCAAGATTAATCACCATATTATGAGAGCCAATGCAATCATCCAGCAAAAAATACTCGTTTTCGCCCAACGTGGGGCTCGAACCCACGACCCTGATATTAAGAGTCTCATGCTCTACCGACTGAGCTAGCCGGGCTCCCACTTAAATATGGTATGCAGACTCATCATTTTTTATTAAGGAAAACCGTTTCTGGATATTCCTCTGCTCTTGTTTTGCAAGGAACTTCACTTTTATACATCCTTCAGAGGAAAGAATGTCAAGTAATATAAGACGAAATGAAAATGGAAGGTGTGAAATTTTCATTTTGAGATTGCATAAGAAATCAAATTCCTCTCACGTGCTATAGAATACCTAAACACTTTTGATTAAACCACTTTAGTTGTTATAATGACACCAAATTTGAAAGCCATCTGTGACTTTTCTGTTCTTACTCTTCAACAACCATGGCAATTACAAGTTAAAAAGTAAAATGTATGCAAATTTTAAAATGGAGAATGCGGGCATCGATCCCGCTACCTCTCGCATGCTAAGCGAGCGCTCTACCATTTGAGCTAATTCCCCTGTGTGCTCACTCAGCATCACATTTCAAAAGTAACGTTACTGCTGTCCACACTTTATTTTAAGTCTAATTGCCCATAACATGAGTGTTCAGTTCACTCCTAACTGATGCCTTAACTACACCTAGGGGATGTTTTACACTTCAGGTTGGCATGTTTAGTACTTGAATAGGAGTGATATCACTGTATGTTAACCTAGACTCAGGCCCTACCTAATCTTGGAGATACATTTCTCATGAATGAGTAACCAAGGGAGATACAATTTTTAGGAGTTAGTGCATGTCTAATGCAAGATTAATCACCATATTATGAGAGCCAATGCAATCATCCAGCAAAAAATACTTGTTTTCGCCCAACGTGGGGCTCGAACCCACGACCCTGAGATTAAGAGTCTCATGCTCTACCGACTGAGCTAGCCGGGCTCCCACTTAAATATGGTATGCAGACTCATCATTTTTTATTAAGGAAAACCGTTTCTGGATATTCCTCTGCTCTTGTTTTGCAAGGAACTTCACTTTTATACATCCTTCAGAGGAAAGAATGTCAAGTAAAATAAGACGAAATGAAAATGGAAGGTGTGAAATTTTCATTTTGAGATTGCATAAGAAATCAAATTCCTCTCACGTGCTATAGAATACCTAAACACTTTTGATTAAACCACTTTAGTTGTTATAATGACACCAAATTTGAAAGCCATCTGTGACTTTTCTGTTCTTACTCTGCAACAACCATGGCAATTACAAGTTAAAAAGTAAAATGTATGCAAATTTTAAAATGGAGAATGCGGGCATCGATCCCGCTACCTCTCGCATGCTAAGCGAGCGCTCTACCATTTGAGCTAATTCCCCTGTGTGCTCACTCAGCATCACATTTCAAAAGTAACGTTACTGCTGTCCACACTTTATTTTAAGTCTAATTGCCCATAACATGAGTGTTCAGTTCACTCCTAACTGATGCCTTAACTACACCTAGGGGATGTTTTACACTTCAGGTTGGCATGTTTAGTACTTGAATAGGAGTGATATCACTGTATGTTAACCTAGACTCAGGCCCTACCTAATCTTGGAGATACATTTCTCATGAATGAGTAACCAAGGGAGATACAATTTTTAGGAGTTAGTGCATGTCTAATGCAAGATTAATCACCATATTATGAGAGCCAATGCAATCATCCAGCAAAAAATACTTGTTTTCGCCCAACGTGGGGCTCGAACCCACGACCCTGAGATTAAGAGTCTCATGCTCTACCGACTGAGCTAGCCGGGCTCCCACTTAAATATGGTATGCAGACTCATCATTTTTTATTAAGGAAAACCGTTTCTGGATATTCCTCTGCTCTTGTTTTGCAAGGAACTTCACTTTTATACATCCTTCAGAGGAAAGAATGTCAAGTAAAATAAGACGAAATGAAAATGGAAGGTGTGAAATTTTCATTTTGAGATTGCATAAGAAATCAAATTCCTCTCACGTGCTATAGAATACCTAAACACTTTTGATTAAACCACTTTAGTTGTTATAATGACACCAAATTTGAAAGCCATCTGTGACTTTTCTGTTCTTACTCTGCAACAACCATGGCAATTACAAGTTAAAAAGTAAAATGTATGCAAATTTTGGAATGGAGAATGCGGGCATCGATCCCGCTACCTCTCACATGCTAAGCGAGCGCTCTACCATTTGAGCTAATTCCCCTGTGTGCTCACTCAGCATCACATTTCAAAAGTAACGTTACTGCTGTCCACACTTTATTTTAAGTCTAATTGCCCATAACATGAGTGTTCAGTTCACTCCTAACTGATGCATTAACTACACCTAGGGGATGTTTTACATTTCAGGTTGGCATGTTTAGTACTTGAATAGGAGTGATATCACTGCATGTTAACCTAGACTCAGGCCCTACCTAATCTTGGAGATACATTTCTCATGAATGAGTAACCAAGGGAGATACAATTTTTAGGAGTTAGTGCATGTCTAATGCAAGATTAATCACCATATTATGAGAGCCAATGCTATCATCCAGCAAAAAATACTCGTTTTCGCCCAACGTGGGGCTCGAACCCACGACCCTGAGATTAAGAGTCTCATGCTCTACCGACTGAGCTAGCCGGGCTCCCACTTTAAAATGGTATGCAGACTCATCATTTTTTATTAAGGAAAACTGTTTCTGGATATTCCTCTGCTCTTGTTTTGCAAGGAACTTCACTTTTATACATCCTTCAGAGGAAAGAATGTCAAGTAAAATAAGACGAAATGAAAATGGAAGGTGTGAAATTTTCATTTTGAGATTGCATAAGAAATCAAATTCCTCTCACGTGCTATAGAATACCTAAACACTTTTGATTAAACCACTTTAGTTGTTATAATGACACCAAATTTGAAAGCCATCTGTGACTTTTCTGTTCTTACTCTGCAACAACCATGGCAATTACAAGTTAAAAAGTAAAATGTATGCAAATTTTAAAATGGAGAATGCGGGCATCGATCCCGCTACCTCTCGCATGCTAAGCGAGCGCTCTACCATTTGAGCTAATTCCCCTGTGTGCTCACTCAGCATCACATTTCAAAAGTAACGTTACTGCTGTCCACACTTTATTTTAAGTCTAATTGCCCATAACATGAGTGTTCAGTTCACTCCTAACTGATGCCTTAACTACACCTAGGGGATGTTTTACACTTCAGGTTGGCATGTTTAGTACTTGAATAGGAGTGATATCACTGTATGTTAACCTAGACTCAGGCCCTACCTAATCTTGGAGATACCTTTCTCATGAATGAGTAACCAAGGGAGATACAATTTTTAGGAGTTAGTGCATGTCTAATGCAAGATTAATCACCATATTATGAGAGCCAATGCTATCATCCAGCAAAAAATACTCGTTTTCGCCCAACGTGGGGCTCGAACCCACGACCCTGAGATTAAGAGTCTCATGCTCTACCGACTGAGCTAGCCGGGCTCCCACTTAAATATGGTATGCAGACTCATCATTTTTTATTAAGGAAAACCGTTTCTGGATATTCCTCTGCTCTTGTTTTGCAAGGAACTTCACTTTTATACATCCTTCAGAGGAAAGAATGTCAAGTAAAATAAGACGAAATGAAAATGGAAGGTGTGAAATTTTCATTTTGAGATTGCATAAGAAATCAAATTCCTCTCACGTGCTATAGAATACCTAAACACTTTTGATTAAACCACTTTAGTTGTTATAATGACACCAAATTTGAAAGCCATCTGTGACTTTTCTGTTCTTACTCTGCAACAACCATGGCAATTACAAGTTAAAAAGTAAAATGTATGCAAATTTTGGAATGGAGAATGCGGGCATCGATCCCGCTACCTCTCACATGCTAAGCGAGCGCTCTACCATTTGAGCTAATTCCCCTGTGTGCTCACTCAGCATCACATTTCAAAAGTAACGTTACTGCTGTCCACACTTTATTTTAAGTCTAATTGCCCATAACATGAGTGTTCAGTTCACTCCTAACTGATGCATTAACTACACCTAGGGGATGTTTTACATTTCAGGTTGGCATGTTTAGTACTTGAATAGGAGTGATATCACTGCATGTTAACCTAGACTCAGGCCCTACCTAATCTTGGAGATACATTTCTCATGAATGAGTAACCAAGGGAGATACAATTTTTAGGAGTTAGTGCATGTCTAATGCAAGATTAATCACCATATTATGAGAGCCAATGCTATCATCCAGCAAAAAATACTCGTTTTCGCCCAACGTGGGGCTCGAACCCACGACCCTGAGATTAAGAGTCTCATGCTCTACCGACTGAGCTAGCCGGGCTCCCACTTTAAAATGGTATGCAGACTCATCATTTTTTATTAAGGAAAACTGTTTCTGGATATTCCTCTGCTCTTGTTTTGCAAGGAACTTCACTTTTATACATCCTTCAGAGGAAAGAATGTCAAGTAAAATAAGACGAAATGAAAATGGAAGGTGTGAAATTTTCATTTTGAGATTGCATAAGAAATCAAATTCCTCTCACGTGCTATAGAATACCTAAACACTTTTGATTAAACCACTTTAGTTGTTATAATGACACCAAATTTGAAAGCCATCTGTGACTTTTCTGTTCTTACTCTGCAACAACCATGGCAATTACAAGTTAAAAAGTAAAATGTATGCAAATTTTAAAATGGAGAATGCGGGCATCGATCCCGCTACCTCTCGCATGCTAAGCGAGCGCTCTACCATTTGAGCTAATTCCCCTGTGTGCTCACTCAGCATCACATTTCAAAAGTAACGTTACTGCTGTCCACACTTTATTTTAAGTCTAATTGCCCATAACATGAGTGTTCAGTTCACTCCTAACTGATGCCTTAACTACACCTAGGGGATGTTTTACACTTCAGGTTGGCATGTTTAGTACTTGAATAGGAGTGATATCACTGTATGTTAACCTAGACTCAGGCCCTACCTAATCTTGGAGATACATTTCTCATGAATGAGTAACCAAGGGAGATACAATTTTTAGGAGTTAGTGCATGTCTAATGCAAGATTAATCACCATATTATGAGAGCCAATGCAATCATCCAGCAAAAAATACTCGTTTTCGCCCAACGTGGGGCTCGAACCCACGACCCTGATATTAAGAGTCTCATGCTCTACCGACTGAGCTAGCCGGGCTCCCACTTAAATATGGTATGCAGACTCATCATTTTTTATTAAGGAAAACCGTTTCTGGATATTCCTCTGCTCTTGTTTTGCAAGGAACTTCACTTTTATACATCCTTCAGAGGAAAGAATGTCAAGTAAAATAAGACGAAATGAAAATGGAAGGTGTGAAATTTTCATTTTGAGATTGCATAAGAAATCAAATTCCTCTCACGTGCTATAGAATACCTAAACACTTTTGATTAAACCACTTTAGTTGTTATAATGACACCAAATTTGAAAGCCATCTGTGACTTTTCTGTTCTTACTCTTCAACAACCATGGCAATTACAAGTTAAAAAGTAAAATGTATGCAAATTTTAGAATGGAGAATGCGGGCATCGATCCCGCTACCTCTCGCATGCTAAGCGAGCGCTCTACCATTTGAGCTAATTCCCCTGTGTGCTCACTCAGCATCACATTTCAAAAGTAACGTTACTGCTGTCCACACTTTATTTTAAGTCTAATTGCCCATAACATGAGTGTTCAGTTCACTCCTAACTGATGCCTTAACTACACCTAGGGGATGTTTTACACTTCAGGTTGGCATGTTTAGTACTTGAATAGGAGTGATATCACTGCATGTTAACCTAGACTCAGGCCCTACCTAATCTTGGAGATACCTTTCTCATGAATGAGTAACCAAGGGAGATACAATTTTTAGGAGTTAGTGCATGTCTAATGCAAGATTAATCACCATATTATGAGAGCCAATGCTATCATCCAGCAAAAAATACTCGTTTTCGCCCAACGTGGGGCTCGAACCCACGACCCTGAGATTAAGAGTCTCATGCTCTACCGACTGAGCTAGCCGGGCTCCCACTTAAATATGGTATGCAGACTCATCATTTTTTATTAAGGAAAACCGTTTCTGGATATTCCTCTGCTCTTGTTTTGCAAGGAACTTCACTTTTATACATCCTTCAGAGGAAAGAATGTCAAGTAAAATAAGACGAAATGAAAATGGAAGGTGTGAAATTTTCATTTTGAGATTGCATAAGAAATCAAATTCCTCTCACGTGCTATAGAATACCTAAACACTTTTGATTAAACCACTTTAGTTGTTATAATGACACCAAATTTGAAAGCCATCTGTGACTTTTCTGTTCTTACTCTGCAACAACCATGGCAATTACAAGTTAAAAAGTAAAATGTATGCAAATTTTAGAATGGAGAATGCGGGCATCGATCCCGCTACCTCTCGCATGCTAAGCGAGCGCTCTACCATTTGAGCTAATTCCCCTGTGTGCTCACTCATCATCACATTTCAAAAGTAACGTTACTGCTGTCCACACTTTATTTTAAGTCTAATTGCCCATAACATGAGTGTTCAGTTCACTCCTAACTGATGCCTTAACTACACCTAGGGGATGTTTTACACTTCAGGTTGGCATGTTTAGTACTTGAATAGGAGTGATATCACTGCATGTTAACCTAGACTCAGGCCCTACCTAATCTTGGAGATACCTTTCTCATGAATGAGTAACCAAGGGAGATACAATTTTTAGGAGTTAGTGCATGTCTAATGCAAGATTAATCACCATATTATGAGAGCCAATGCTATCATCCAGCAAAAAATACTCGTTTTCGCCCAACGTGGGGCTCGAACCCACGACCCTGAGATTAAGAGTCTCATGCTCTACCGACTGAGCTAGCCGGGCTCCCACTTAAATATGGTATGCAGACTCATCATTTTTTATTAAGGAAAACCGTTTCTGGATATTCCTCTGCTCTTGTTTTGCAAGGAACTTCACTTTTATACATCCTTCAGAGGAAAGAATGTCAAGTAAAATAAGACGAAATGAAAATGGAAGGTGTGAAATTTTCATTTTGAGATTGCATAAGAAATCAAATTCCTCTCACGTGCTATAGAATACCTAAACACTTTTGATTAAACCACTTTAGTTGTTATAATGACACCAAATTTGAAAGCCATCTGTGACTTTTCTGTTCTTACTCTGCAACAACCATGGCAATTACAAGTTAAAAAGTAAAATGTATGCAAATTTTGGAATGGAGAATGCGGGCATCGATCCCGCTACCTCTCACATGCTAAGCGAGCGCTCTACCATTTGAGCTAATTCCCCTGTGTGCTCACTCAGCATCACATTTCAAAAGTAACGTTACTGCTGTCCACACTTTATTTTAAGTCTAATTGCCCATAACATGAGTGTTCAGTTCACTCCTAACTGATGCATTAACTACACCTAGGGGATGTTTTACATTTCAGGTTGGCATGTTTAGTACTTGAATAGGAGTGATATCACTGCATGTTAACCTAGACTCAGGCCCTACCTAATCTTGGAGATACATTTCTCATGAATGAGTAACCAAGGGAGATACAATTTTTAGGAGTTAGTGCATGTCTAATGCAAGATTAATCACCATATTATGAGAGCCAATGCTATCATCCAGCAAAAAATACTGGTTTTCGCCCAACGTGGGGCTCGAACCCACGACCCTGAGATTAAGAGTCTTATGCTCTACCGACTGAGCTAGCCGGGCTCCCACTTAAATATGGTATGCAGACTCATCATTTTTTATTAAGGAAAACTGTTTCTGGATATTCCTCTGCTCTTGTTTTGCAAGGAACTTCACTTTTATACATCCTTCAGAGGAAAGAATGTCAAGTAAAATAAGACGAAATGAAAATGGAAGGTGTGAAATTTTCATTTTGAGATTGCATAAGAAATCAAATTCCTCTCACGTGCTATAGAATACCTAAACACTTTTGATTAAACCACTTTAGTTGTTATAATGACACCAAATTTGAAAGCCATCTGTGACTTTTCTGTTCTTACTCTGCAACAACCATGGCAATTACAAGTTAAAAAGTAAAATGTATGCAAATTTTAAAATGGAGAATGCGGGCATCGATCCCGCTACCTCTCGCATGCTAAGCGAGCGCTCTACCATTTGAGCTAATTCCCCTGTGTGCTCACTCAGCATCACATTTCAAAAGTAACGTTACTGCTGTCCACACTTTATTTTAAGTCTAATTGCCCATAACATGAGTGTTCAGTTCACTCCTAACTGATGCCTTAACTACACCTAGGGGATGTTTTACACTTCAGGTTGGCATGTTTAGTACTTGAATAGGAGTGATATCACTGTATGTTAACCTAGACTCAGGCCCTACCTAATCTTGGAGATACATTTCTCATGAATGAGTAACCAAGGGAGATACAATTTTTAGGAGTTAGTGCATGTCTAATGCAAGATTAATCACCATATTATGAGAGCCAATGCAATCATCCAGCAAAAAATAATCGTTTTCGCCCAACGTGGGGCTCGAACCCACGACCCTGATATTAAGAGTCTCATGCTCTACCGACTGAGCTAGCCGGGCTCCCACTTAAATATGGTATGCAGACTCATCATTTTTTATTAAGGAAAACCGTTTCTGGATATTCCTCTGCTCTTGTTTTGCAAGGAACTTCACTTTTATACATCCTTCAGAGGAAAGAATGTCAAGTAAAATAAGACGAAATGAAAATGGAAGGTGTGAAATTTTCATTTTGAGATTGCATAAGAAATCAAATTCCTCTCACGTGCTATAGAATACCTAAACACTTTTGATTAAACCACTTTAGTTGTTATAATGACACCAAATTTGAAAGCCATCTGTGACTTTTCTGTTCTTACTCTTCAACAACCATGGCAATTACAAGTTAAAAAGTAAAATGTATGCAAATTTTAGAATGGAGAATGCGGGCATCGATCCCGCTACCTCTCGCATGCTAAGCGAGCGCTCTACCATTTGAGCTAATTCCCCTGTGTGCTCACTCAGCATCACATTTCAAAAGTAACGTTACTGCTGTCCACACTTTATTTTAAGTCTAATTGCCCATAACATGAGTGTTCAGTTCACTCCTAACTGATGCCTTAACTACACCTAGGGGATGTTTTACACTTCAGGTTGGCATGTTTAGTACTTGAATAGGAGTGATATCACTGCATGTTAACCTAGACTCAGGCCCTACCTAATCCTGGAGATACCTTTCTCATGAATGAGTAACCAAGGGAGATACAATTTTTAGGAGTTAGTGCATGTCTAATGCAAGATTAATCACCATATTATGAGAGCCAATGCTATCATCCAGCAAAAAATACTCGTTTTCGCCCAACGTGGGGCTCGAACCCACGACCCTGAGATTAAGAGTCTCATGCTCTACCGACTGAGCTAGCCGGGCTCCCACTTAAATATGGTATGCAGACTCATCATTTTTTATTAAGGAAAACCGTTTCTGGATATTCCTCTGCTCTTGTTTTGCAAGGAACTTCACTTTTATACATCCTTCAGAGGAAAGAATGTCAAGTAAAATAAGACGAAATGAAAATGGAAGGTGTGAAATTTTCATTTTGAGATTGCATAAGAAATCAAATTCCTCTCACGTGCTATAGAATACCTAAACACTTTTGATTAAACCACTTTAGTTGTTATAATGACACCAAATTTGAAAGCCATCTGTGACTTTTCTGTTCTTACTCTGCAACAACCATGGCAATTACAAGTTAAAAAGTAAAATGTATGCAAATTTTGGAATGGAGAATGCGGGCATCGATCCCGCTACCTCTCACATGCTAAGCGAGCGCTCTACCATTTGAGCTAATTCCCCTGTGTGCTCACTCAGCATCACATTTCAAAAGTAACGTTACTGCTGTCCACACTTTATTTTAAGTCTAATTGCCCATAACATGAGTGTTCAGTTCACTCCTAACTGATGCATTAACTACACCTAGGGGATGTTTTACATTTCAGGTTGGCATGTTTAGTACTTGAATAGGAGTGATATCACTGCATGTTAACCTAGACTCAGGCCCTACCTAATCTTGGAGATACATTTCTCATGAATGAGTAACCAAGGGAGATACAATTTTTAGGAGTTAGTGCATGTCTAATGCAAGATTAATCACCATATTATGAGAGCCAATGCAATCATCCAGCAAAAAATACTCGTTTTCGCCCAACGTGGGGCTCGAACCCACGACCCTGATATTAAGAGTCTCATGCTCTACCGACTGAGCTAGCCGGGCTCCCACTTAAATATGGTATGCAGACTCATCATTTTTTATTAAGGAAAACCGTTTCTGGATATTCCTCTGCTCTTGTTTTGCAAGGAACTTCACTTTTATACATCCTTCAGAGGAAAGAATGTCAAGTAATATAAGACGAAATGAAAATGGAAGGTGTGAAATTTTCATTTTGAGATTGCATAAGAAATCAAATTCCTCTCACGTGCTATAGAATACCTAAACACTTTTGATTAAACCACTTTAGTTGTTATAATGACACCAAATTTGAAAGCCATCTGTGACTTTTCTGTTCTTACTCTTCAACAACCATGGCAATTACAAGTTAAAAAGTAAAATGTATGCAAATTTTAAAATGGAGAATGCGGGCATCGATCCCGCTACCTCTCGCATGCTAAGCGAGCGCTCTACCATTTGAGCTAATTCCCCTGTGTGCTCACTCAGCATCACATTTCAAAAGTAACGTTACTGCTGTCCACACTTTATTTTAAGTCTAATTGCCCATAACATGAGTGTTCAGTTCACTCCTAACTGATGCCTTAACTACACCTAGGGGATGTTTTACACTTCAGGTTGGCATGTTTAGTACTTGAATAGGAGTGATATCACTGTATGTTAACCTAGACTCAGGCCCTACCTAATCTTGGAGATACATTTCTCATGAATGAGTAACCAAGGGAGATACAATTTTTAGGAGTTAGTGCATGTCTAATGCAAGATTAATCACCATATTATGAGAGCCAATGCAATCATCCAGCAAAAAATACTTGTTTTCGCCCAACGTGGGGCTCGAACCCACGACCCTGAGATTAAGAGTCTCATGCTCTACCGACTGAGCTAGCCGGGCTCCCACTTAAATATGGTATGCAGACTCATCATTTTTTATTAAGGAAAACCGTTTCTGGATATTCCTCTGCTCTTGTTTTGCAAGGAACTTCACTTTTATACATCCTTCAGAGGAAAGAATGTCAAGTAAAATAAGACGAAATGAAAATGGAAGGTGTGAAATTTTCATTTTGAGATTGCATAAGAAATCAAATTCCTCTCACGTGCTATAGAATACCTAAACACTTTTGATTAAACCACTTTAGTTGTTATAATGACACCAAATTTGAAAGCCATCTGTGACTTTTCTGTTCTTACTCTGCAACAACCATGGCAATTACAAGTTAAAAAGTAAAATGTATGCAAATTTTGGAATGGAGAATGCGGGCATCGATCCCGCTACCTCTCACATGCTAAGCGAGCGCTCTACCATTTGAGCTAATTCCCCTGTGTGCTCACTCAGCATCACATTTCAAAAGTAACGTTACTGCTGTCCACACTTTATTTTAAGTCTAATTGCCCATAACATGAGTGTTCAGTTCACTCCTAACTGATGCATTAACTACACCTAGGGGATGTTTTACATTTCAGGTTGGCATGTTTAGTACTTGAATAGGAGTGATATCACTGCATGTTAACCTAGACTCAGGCCCTACCTAATCTTGGAGATACATTTCTCATGAATGAGTAACCAAGGGAGATACAATTTTTAGGAGTTAGTGCATGTCTAATGCAAGATTAATCACCATATTATGAGAGCCAATGCTATCATCCAGCAAAAAATACTCGTTTTCGCCCAACGTGGGGCTCGAACCCACGACCCTGAGATTAAGAGTCTCATGCTCTACCGACTGAGCTAGCCGGGCTCCCACTTTAAAATGGTATGCAGACTCATCATTTTTTATTAAGGAAAACTGTTTCTGGATATTCCTCTGCTCTTGTTTTGCAAGGAACTTCACTTTTATACATCCTTCAGAGGAAAGAATGTCAAGTAAAATAAGACGAAATGAAAATGGAAGGTGTGAAATTTTCATTTTGAGATTGCATAAGAAATCAAATTCCTCTCACGTGCTATAGAATACCTAAACACTTTTGATTAAACCACTTTAGTTGTTATAATGACACCAAATTTGAAAGCCATCTGTGACTTTTCTGTTCTTACTCTGCAACAACCATGGCAATTACAAGTTAAAAAGTAAAATGTATGCAAATTTTAAAATGGAGAATGCGGGCATCGATCCCGCTACCTCTCGCATGCTAAGCGAGCGCTCTACCATTTGAGCTAATTCCCCTGTGTGCTCACTCAGCATCACATTTCAAAAGTAACGTTACTGCTGTCCACACTTTATTTTAAGTCTAATTGCCCATAACATGAGTGTTCAGTTCACTCCTAACTGATGCCTTAACTACACCTAGGGGATGTTTTACACTTCAGGTTGGCATGTTTAGTACTTGAATAGGAGTGATATCACTGTATGTTAACCTAGACTCAGGCCCTACCTAATCTTGGAGATACCTTTCTCATGAATGAGTAACCAAGGGAGATACAATTTTTAGGAGTTAGTGCATGTCTAATGCAAGATTAATCACCATATTATGAGAGCCAATGCTATCATCCAGCAAAAAATACTCGTTTTCGCCCAACGTGGGGCTCGAACCCACGACCCTGAGATTAAGAGTCTCATGCTCTACCGACTGAGCTAGCCGGGCTCCCACTTAAATATGGTATGCAGACTCATCATTTTTTATTAAGGAAAACCGTTTCTGGATATTCCTCTGCTCTTGTTTTGCAAGGAACTTCACTTTTATACATCCTTCAGAGGAAAGAATGTCAAGTAAAATAAGACGAAATGAAAATGGAAGGTGTGAAATTTTCATTTTGAGATTGCATAAGAAATCAAATTCCTCTCACGTGCTATAGAATACCTAAACACTTTTGATTAAACCACTTTAGTTGTTATAATGACACCAAATTTGAAAGCCATCTGTGACTTTTCTGTTCTTACTCTGCAACAACCATGGCAATTACAAGTTAAAAAGTAAAATGTATGCAAATTTTGGAATGGAGAATGCGGGCATCGATCCCGCTACCTCTCACATGCTAAGCGAGCGCTCTACCATTTGAGCTAATTCCCCTGTGTGCTCACTCAGCATCACATTTCAAAAGTAACGTTACTGCTGTCCACACTTTATTTTAAGTCTAATTGCCCATAACATGAGTGTTCAGTTCACTCCTAACTGATGCATTAACTACAC